>NW_016188778.1:0-4065 GCF_001687245.7 Rhagoletis zephyria
TTGGATTTTTTTTTTTTTTTTTGTATTTAACGGTGTTTGCAAAAAAAAAAAAAAAATTATTCTGTATAAAAAATAACCGCGCATGCATTGCTGTATTATAAATAATTATTCGAAAAAAAATCAAAATTTAAATTTAAAACGCAACGCACAGATCGTGTTGCCTTGGTCACCGCTGCACCACCGAGCTATACACGTATGTATCACTATTTTCCAGCACATTTATCAGCGCACCCGTTTTGTTTTTACCCACAACCCCCACCACCACCGCCACCACCAATTCCACCGCCAACGTTGACACAATTGCCCTCACCACCGACACTCAAACAATTGGGCAATTCCCTATCGTCTATGACACAAGCACACATCGCACAGACACTCCGGTATCCAGGTAAGGTTTGTATTGGATTTTGTTTGTTTATTACATCCAATATTATACAACTTTATACAAGTAATATATGAGCCGTTTACTTTCAAAATAGCATAAGTCATTTCCGCCTCTTGTACTTAAACGGTCTGTTACTTCTAACTGAATGCATCTGTTAATTATTCTACCGCCATAGACTAATAAAAAATTGTGTTGCATTTGGATAATGAAGTTTAGCAGACAAAAGACGGGTTTAGATACAGGTAAATAGTTACAGAAGTCAAACGGTGTGAAATAACTTATGTCAATCTCAAAATAAACGGCTCATATATGTATATGTACGTATGTCGAACATATGCATTGGGATAAATGTAATTGGAGCAAAAAACTAAAAAATATATTAATGATCTTCGACCTTAAACGTTTTGATACTCGTAGTGGTGAAGGTGTTATACATACATACATACATACATACATATATGTACATATATTTTTTCCACTACTACTTTAAAAACGTCCATTTTTATAAACCTTTTGCTGTTCAAGGGAAATCCAAAGCCTTCATAAATTTATTTATTCTTTTTTTATTTTATTTATTTCATCAATTAGTTGAACACATATATATTATTAGAACTACATTAGCAATTGTTATTAGTAGTGTAGTAGTAGTAGTAGCTATGAAGTAATGCAGTTAATTTATTCGTAAAACTATCCCTACTTTCCGAGACAAAATCCAATTGACTACCTATCTCTTCGAGTGACCGGTTCACTTAAAAAGTAGTTGGTCGTACAATAAGGAATATGAAATGTACAAGATAACCTTAAGTCGCGCGTGGAACAATTAAAAATAATTAACTCCCGCAGAAATTGGCAGTTAATATGGTCTGTCACTAAAAATATTATGGAATAAAATTTCCTACATGTTTCTAATGTTAGCAGCCGGAATAAGATGTATCTACTTCTATACTCAGGTATGTTACCATTCCAATTAAGGCAGTGAATGGCATACCTGGTGAATCGTTTCTGAAATTGTTCGATTCTTAAGGAATATTCGGTATAGTGAGGATCCCAGATTATACCACAGTACTCAAGGTTGGATCTAATAAAGCAGAGGTATAGATTTTTAAGTGCAAATAGATCACAAAATTCTTTGGAATTTCTTACTACAAATCCAAGCAACGACCTAGATTTGACAATTATAAAGTCAATGTGCTTGGAAAAACACATCTTGTTGTTGAATTTAAATCCCGTGAATTCCTGAGAGATCAGAATTACCAATCGTGTTCATATGCCTGGTATTAGTTTCACACCAAGTCTCTAACTTTGGTAAATTCTCCTGAAATTTAACGCAGTCTATATAACACCTGAATTTGTGTTGTTTATGTGAACGAACTGAATTCTATCGGCCAGATAAGGGCTAAACTAGAAAGTTCAATTGATCTAGTTTGTCGAGTCATAGTCAAGTATTTTTGAACATCAGACTTGGTGTCCGACTTAACAGTGGGGATAACAAGGTATATTTTCCATTCTTGTAAAAAATTTGTTGTTAAAAATTCTTGAAAGTTGAAGGGAAGGCGCCGATGCACAGTTCATCAACAACAGGGTTATTAGGTAATGGCCGAAGAGCTTGATAAACCTGCTTAGCGGAAAATTTTGGGCTTGTGATGCCCACCATAGCATCTGTCTTTGCATTGCTTAATGTTGTGACTGGCAAAATTTTGCGATTAAACTACGTATTTATTGAACATCAGAAGCAAATTCGCCTGAATATTGCATTATATCGGGAATTTTGTTCTTTATAAATTGCCAGAAACGTTTACGATCTAACTTTATTTCTTTCCCAAACCTAAAAAGGTAATTCTGATATAAAAAAAACTTTTTTAAAACATCGAACTAATTTTTAACAGACAGTAGGACTCATAAAGGCCCTGGCCATCATTTGGCTTTCGGTACTGTTTATATTTGCTTTTAAAAATATTCTTTTTTAAATGCTTAAAAACGTAAAAATAAAAATCGCCAGCTAAATATGGTCCTCCCTCTTACTCTGCTACCACCGAGTTGAATACTTTCAGAGCTGGAGCGTCGGTGTCCATTAGAACAACACGACCAAGCCAGCTGTATTTTAATTCGCTGCATTATGTCCATGTCATTGTAGAGCTCATACAGGTCATCGTTCCATCGTATGCGGTACTCGTCGTCGCCAACACGTAAAGGCCCGTAAATCTTCCGCAAAATCTTTCTCTCAAACACTCCAAGAGCCGCCATGTCCATTGTCCATGCTTCTGCGCCATATACCAGCACGGGCATGATGAGTGACTTATAGAGTGTGTTTCTCGTACGTCGAGAGAGGAGTTTACTCCTGAATTGCCTACTCAGTCCAAAGTAGCATTTGTTGGCAAGAGTCATTCTGCATTGGATTTCCATGCTGATATTATTATCGGTGTTAAATCTGGTTCCCAAGTAAACGAAATTTTCTACTCTCTCGAAATTGTAACTTTCAACAGTGACGTTGGTGCCAAGGCGCGAATGTGCTAACTGTTTGTTTGATGACAGGAGATACTTCGTCTTGTTCTCGTTTACCACCAGACCCACTCGTTTTGTTTCCTTATCCAGCTTGGAAAAGTCAGAACAGACTTCGCGGTTTTTGTTACCGATGATGTCGATGTCTAACACCTTTCCTTTAAATGTCTTTACATGATGAGAGGTAATCCCTAACTAAGGTCTACCAGCCCGGAAACAAGACTAGAAGCTTGGATACTAATAGTTTCTATTGGAAAGTATCTCTGACACATATGTATGCCACCCAACTTCGGCACATCCGTTAATAGGTTAATAGGCTAACCAGGTTTTTACGTCCAATGCTACCTCTCTTTCATGCATATAGATTAGGGTGGTCTTTAAATGTAAGGAAGCAATTTTTTACATCAGAATTCGAGAGCCTCAACCCCCACGTTTATGCTAATATAGGCGAAGTTATCACATATATGTATATTTTGGCCCCTATTGGAGTTGGTTCAGATATGGTGCACAGGGTTTAATTTCAGATTATGCTATGAAGACGTCTTTACCGACTCAAATTGTGACAAAAATTTAAACGTGATTTCTTCGACTTTAGTAGTATCGATTTTGGGTATAGAATGAAAAAAATATTTTTAATTTTTTGAGTCTCCGTATAGGCCACATAGATTCTAGCAGAGCCAGTGAACTTCGTCCCGCCCAAAATTATTATTTTTATTGACACTTTTAGTCTAGCATTTTCGCCAACAATTCACGTTCATGATTTCCAGGGACACATGTTTCTATTAATATTATAGTCTGATGGTCGTAAGAAGGCATATTTCCATTGCCGTCTCAAATAACCTAATGACAGTATTATATCCATGAAGAAGTTCTTGAAATTCTCCAATGATCTGGCGTTTCATAGCACGGTTAATCGCATAACGAATTAAATGTGTTAATTTTTTCTTCTTCACTCCCTGGTAACACTGATCCGGTTCGATGTGGAATCTGTTCTGGAAGCCGTTTAGTATAGTTGGTATTTAAAAATTGATGTGTCTCGTTTTTATACAGCAATCCAATATACATGACTTATTTTAGACGAATGTCTCAATGGTGGTCGTTTGAGATTAACGCCTGGACACCTCAATCCTGGTGTCTCCGAATGAAGCTTTAATGTATAGTAATATTGGGCCAATCGGAAC
>NW_016188780.1:0-4065 GCF_001687245.7 Rhagoletis zephyria
TCAAAGAACGAATATGATCTCAAAAAAGGATATATAGGCCTTTAAAATTTTATATAATTATCTATTGTCGGGCTTGGCTTGTGGGGATTTTTTTATAGGATCAAATAAAAAAATCCCATATTTCCCTTCACTTTTTAAATATTTGACCATCGATAATTTCTACAATTTCAAAATGTGTAGCACCGCGGAATGAACACATACACATGTTATTACACTATGTACACCATTGAATTTCAGTTGACACTATTGTGAATTGAAATGAAATAGTGCACTGCAATACAAAATGGCGTTGCTCCGCCGGTAAAGCCGCCGCCGGTTGTATTGTGCTTGCGATGAAAGAGTGTTCTCATAAAATCAAGCACAGTGAAAAAGAGAACAGTTCAATAGTGTCCACTAGTATGTACATATGTGTATCTGTGATCGCTCGTAATTGCACAACAAAGTTGAGAAATAAATAAAGTAAACAACGAAATGCAGTCAAGTATAGAATTCATTAATGAGTTTTAAGGCGACTTCCAAAAAAGGTGGAGGTTATCAGTTCGTCGGAATATTTTATTTTTTATATATATATAAGTTACCGCATAACTTTGGACCGCTTCAACCGATTTCGATAATTCGTTTTGCATCGGAAAGATAGTATATCAGAGGTGGTTCCATACTAATCTGGCTTAGATCCAATCTTTGGACCATAAAAAAATTAACGGTAGTTCTAAATTTTTATATGAGAATTGAAGTCGATTTTGTTTTTTGCNGTGTTTTTTTCGATTCATTTATTACATTATAAAATATATGAGGGAAATATGATTCAATTCGATGTGATGCCATTTGATATTGTAGACGTCCATGAGATCAGAGTTCTTATTTCAATTTTTTATTTGCATTGTTGTACAACAAAAATATGCAATCACTTATTTAATACTCGTTTTTTGCCGCAATGGTCATACACTTGGTCATTGTTGAAGTGTTACATACATTCTCATCGGCGGCCAAGTATCCAGAGATACGAGCCGCACTGCAAGTGTGACGGAGTAACGGACGATTCGATGGCGAATTGCCGGTTTGAAGTGCTCTTAATGGACTGAGATTCTTTAATGAAATTGCATCAGTGAAATGAATGACTTTGATTGTCTTCTTAGATTTCAGCGTTTTTTGTATTTATTTATTTTTTATGAGGTATGGTTTTTGTTAGCTCGAGTGTATTATGTTGAAGAGATGTGAAAGATGCGCTTGTCATTTTCTGTTAATTGAATTGCGAAAGTCCGTTTAGTTTACGTTTCAAAATTATTGAAATTGAGGGGAGAAAACACTGCAGGTAATGGAGCATGAATCATGCTGCATGACACAGGAACCTAATTAAATTCGCTTTATTTTGTTAAATATTCATTTTCTGAAAATGGTTGAAGGTTGAAGTGGAATTTACTTTTACCATTTTTTTTTTTTCTAATAAAACTTTGCAAAAATATCTAATTTTCAGGTTATTGCCCTCTCGTTATCTATGTATTTCATCTAATTTTCAGGGCTCATTCTTCTTATGCAGCCAAGAGCACACTGTTTTTTTTCAACCAAGTAATTGTTTGATTTTTTGGTGGTAAATCCACCTATTGTAAGAAATGTGATTCAGGTTGAATATTTGAAAACAAACTCGTATGTCTGGCTGTAGCTGAGTGTGCAGAAATGCTAACTTTCAGAAGATGCGGATTCCAATCCTATTAGAGGCAACGTGTTAAAAAGATTAAAAAAATATTTTTGTTATTGCATTATGAAAGAGCAGTTTTTGCATTATGAAAAAGCAACTGTGAGGCGCAGAACATAAGCGTACTCAAACGAAAAAATCGGCAACAAAAATTATTTTATTGTAAACAAAATTATGGTTAATATTACTAAATCGCTGTTGAAAATATCAAGCAAAGCATTGCTAATATTAACCTAAACCCCACGTTAATTTCTTTTCAAGTTTGAATTTGTTAATATTTTTGGTCGATTTTTTCCTCAGTGTAATGTTATTTATTTTTATATGAATTTTAGTATTTATATGTTTTTGCAGAAATTTGCAAAATATCGGACTGGAACAACAACAAATTAAAAAAAAATATTAAAATATTTCTTATTAGAATCGGTTAAATATCAAAACGAATAAGTCAGTATTTTTCCGATATGGTAATTAATCGATTCATTAAATATCTAGCGACTTCAAAAACTTCGGAAAACCCCGATTTGGTTTGGAAAACCCGATAGGTTTGGAAAAACCGAATTAATTACCCTATTACTTATATATTCTACATTTTGTTTGATGGGATTTCAAGGAAAAACTAACTTCTTTCTTATTCAGCTGAAAATGCACATGCCTGCAATGGTTTTCTCTTAAAAAAAAAAAAAACTAATTAGCTACGAAAAAGTTACGAAAATAATTTCATCGCATAAATTTTTCCGAAAAAAATACTTCCTTCATATTTGGTTGGCTGGTTGGTATTACTAAGTTATCTCACTGCCTGGTATACCTCTGTATCTCTTCGGCACCCATACCAGCTGAAGATTTAACTGCTCCGCTTCCACGCTGAGTCATATGCGGCAAATCATTACAGCTTCCGAGTTTCAGGTGACAGAATCCAGTACACTCAGATAAAAGTCAGCTAAATAAATTTCCCTCAACACATCATTTGGTAACTATAACCAAATAATGTAATTATAACTAAATCATGTGTTGAAGAAAACATATTTAGTTGACGTAAATAAACTCTTTTCTCAGTGTACTTCCAGAGCCGCTATCCTTAAGTAATCGGCGGTCTCCTGTATAGCTCAAGCTCAGTTTAAAAGCTGCTACAATGCTCCGGTAGGCGGAATAACTTTTCACTTCATTTCTTTTATTTAAGACTATGATTAAAAAAAATAATATACAGATTAAATAAAAAGGCACTACTTCTGGTTGTTTCGAGTGCACTCCTCCTCCGTACTTTGTTTTCCATTTTTTGTCCATCAGTGTGGAATTGAATAGAATCCATGGCTCCCGGAGCATCTAGTGGACATCGCTCCTTACTATAAATTTCTACCTTATACCTTTTGTCGATGGTCGTTGGCTCGTAACTTTCAGTAGACTAAGCCCAGCTAAGGTTGGTAGAGCATTCCTTGGCACTGTTTTTAGTGTGATGATGGCCGATTTCTTGGCTACAGGTCATCACTCTATATAACAGTATTGACTTGATGAAAAAAATATATAACCAATTGCACCTTTACAGGTGTAGAGGGCTTCCGGAGCTTTGCGCACACACTCAAATGTGTTTTGTGTCCAGTTTAGTTTTTTATCCAGTATAAGTGGCAGATATTTAGCAGATTCACTGAACATAAGTACCTCATTCGCCATAGATGGTGTCTCTAATCACGGAAAATTGTACGTTGTGGTAAATAAAACAAGCTCTATTTTGGTTGTATTTATTTCTAGGCCGCTTCCGCTGCCCACATCTCTAACGTCTTTAGTTTTAACTTACTTACCTCACTTACGCCTATTACAAGGTCGTCAGCATATGCAATAATATTGCAGTCCCTCCCCTCCTGCATGTCTCTGGGTAGTTGGGTTACTGCCAAGATCAATATGAGAGGAGAAAAAGGTCCGCGTCGTGGGGTACCCCTAGCAGGGTTTCCCTACTGACAAGTCTGATCAGCGGTGCCAGAACATTCTGAGCTACCCTGCATTTTAGAAATTTGTCTACAAGCATCACCGTTTGCCAATCGCCGCCCCGATTTTCCAGATACCCATCATTTTTTTTTTGCTACAAATTACACACATTCATTTAAATCTTAATTCAGAAACCGTTTAAAAAAGAGTTTATCAACGTGGGTTGAATATATCCAAGTAAAAAAGAAGAATATACATAGTATATTTAAAAATTGTATCTAATTTTAGTTTACGGTACATATTATAAGAATAATATAATAATAATAAAATGGAATTTTAAGGAATGCATCCATATATCTAACGAATCTTTAAAAATTGGATACTCAGTTCCAACTAGTTGAACGATCCACTGCCAACTTTGTTTTACAAAAAAAAAAAAAAAAAAAAAAAAAAAA
>NW_016188782.1:0-4065 GCF_001687245.7 Rhagoletis zephyria
TTTTAAATAAAGCATTAGTGAATTTCAGGGCATTTAAAGTTTCTGAGCCTTTGTTTACTTTTACTAGAGAATTATCGAAATCGGCAAAACCAGTGAAAATTTGCAAAACCAGTGAAATTTTCAACAGTTTTAAAAGCTTATATTTCGAAAACTATTGAAACGATTTTAAAAGTATGGACACAGTTGGAAACATGATTGAAGGACCTTTCATTCGATATATATTTATGTATATAATGTATACGTATTTTGAGAAAAGTACAAAAACCTAATTATGGCAATTTTTTTATAAAAACGTATGTTTTTCGTAAAAAAATACGTAATTAACTATGTTAACAAATATGATTATCAGAAAGAGCACAAAAATATCTTTAATTTGATGTATGACTTGTAACAAAAAATTCTTCTGCACATTATATTTGTTTAAATATATATTAAAATATCGTTTTATATGAAAAAGATAAAGCGCCGTAGGCAACAATTTGGAATAAAAAATCCGGCGATGTTTTATTCCAAATTTTCATTAGCTGTATAGTGAACTATCGTTTTATATAAAAACTTAAAAAAACACCGCAGGTATATATTATAAAGTATGCTTTTATATAAAAAAAAGAAAAAAGCACCGCAGGAGAAAATTTTTAATAAAAAATCGGAACAACGTCGTCTTCGTAAAACTTACGTAAACTTTGAAACTTTTTTAAAGTACAATCCCCTGAAACTTCAAAATGTAGACGAAAATGATGATGATGACAATGATTACGAAATTGAAATAAATTAATAGAATATAACATTAATAAAGTGGGTTTATTTCACTGTTGGCAATGGTACTTAAACCTAACTATATAAAATTATACGTCAAATTAAAGGTATTTTTGTGCTCTTTCTGACAAACATATCTTTTATTATAGTTAGTTGCGTATTTTTACGAAAAAATACCCCTTTCCAACTGTGTCCATATTTTGAAAAACGATTCAAAAATTTTTGAAATATAAGCGTTTGAAAATGTTGAAAGTTTCACGTTAAGCCCCCTAGCGCCGACCTTGTCAATTAAGCAAAAAGGAATGGACCACGTATACTTTTTCTTTTTTCTCTAGCTCAACGGTCCGTATTCTTAAGGTATGCCATAATAAAGTGAAAAACTGAAATTTTCACTAAATTTTATATTCTGCCTTACTCTGAGTTTCGCCCGAAAAAATTTCATCTGAAAATACCTATTCCGCCTATGGTAAATACATGGAAACTATAAGTGAAAAGTGAACTGGTTCGGGGAATATGAAAATCATGATGAGGCTGAGTTTTATTTTCACTTCCCCATTACATAGAACGAGATTGGCCCCCAAAACTTCCCGCGCACTGTTGCAACGCCATTATACATCCACATCTCCTCCGTGCTCGTACTCATGGCAACTCTAGAACATTCTTTTGACGTTTCTCATTACTTAAATAAAAAGTAAAAAGCATCAGTCTTATTTGAAAACAAATTGGATGGAAATGTATATTCCCCCTTCGCCCCTCCATAGCCGCGAATATATGTTTGCATCAAAAAATTTTTATACCAGTAAAATCAAAAAAAAAGGGCAGACCACGCCCATTTTTTCGGTTTGTTCTACCTTAGCGGGCCGTATTCTGCAATTGTTCCTTTTAAAGCTTAGTATCCAGCTCTTAAGAAAACGGTCAAGAAAAAATTGCCATTATTTCGCGTGTGTGTCCAAGGAATTTTGACATTTTTGATAACGCACAGCCTGTTGCCTCACTCTTTCCTCAAGAAATAATGGAACGGGCATATATTTCTGTTGCAAACCTGGGTTGCCTTGTGCTCTTTTTTCACAAAAAACTTTAGAAAACCGTAGTAGAAAGCGTACTAAATTTCTGAAGAACTGCGTACTGCCTTAAGGAAATTTGACTCAAGAAAATTTCTTAGCCATTTCTTGTACGTCATTTTATATGGAGTTTTTGCTTTTCTTAAGAGCTGGATACTAAGCTTAAAGTAAATTAGTGCATGACATTCAAATATGTGTTTGTATGTTTCACAGCATACTTTCTTTAAACATCGACTTCACATCACTGCGGTTGTTCTGGCTATTTCACACAATTAACAAGAAAATTATACCTTATTCTTTTGCATAAACATGCAATGAAAGTAAAAATTACTTAAATGGATGATCAAACTTGACATTATTTAANCGTAAAGAAAAATCGATACATTTTCAAACTCGTTTTGCTATATCGTAAAACTAAGTTAAAACTACTTAGTAGAAGTTTGAAATGCGACTATGAGTAGAAGTGGTACGTTGGTACTTAAATTTAAGTTGTAACTTTATTAGTTTCGACTTAGTTGCTGGTATGAATGCGCCCATGTGTTTAGCGACTTGCAATGATTGCTAGCTCAAATCAAAGCGCATTGAGTCAGTGCAGAAACAATTTCTGTTATTTGCTCTACGGGCCCTTAATTGGGACTCAAATATTCATCTTCCACCTTATAGAAGCAGGCTTCTTCTTATTGATTTGCCAACTCTTGAAAATCGTAGAATATTGCTCGGGGTAATGTTCCTGCATAAGTTGATTCTCGGCGAGGTAGACTCCTCTGTGTTGCTAAGTCGACTAAACTTTGCAGTTCCGGCTAGGGCATCCAGAAACTACGTGCCTTTCCATTTACCACTTTGTCGTCTCAATTTTGAAAAAAGTGATCCTTTGCGTGTTTGGTGCTCGTACTATAATGACTTGTACAAATGTATTGGTATTGAATGTTCGTTTGCTGTCTTGCATAATGCAATACTTCTGGGTCTAAACTGACATTTTAATTTTACTTTTTTATTTTTTCTTTTTAATGTAATGTTAAATACATTTGTTAATTTTTAGTTAAGTTTATTTCTGTGTATATCTATAGTTACTGTACTTTGTATGCTGTGTCAGTCGACCGAAATTGATGGTCGACTTTAAATAAATAATAATAATAATAATAATAATAATAATAATAATAATAAATATTGTAGCAATGTCGTAATTTTGTCGCAGGAGAGTTTCCATACAAAATTAATCAGCTGTGTCGCAAGGTGGCAAATTTTGCAACAACTTTGCGACGTTTCATATACACATTCTCATTTTCAATATCAAACAACAAAAGTTCTGAACAATTTAATTGGCATTATTAATTGTCATCATCATCATTCTGTTTCAAAGTTTACGTAAGTTATACGAAGACGACGTTGTTCCGATTTTTTATTCCAAATTTTCTCCTGCGGCGCTTTTTTCTTTTTTTTATAAAAGCATACTTTAATATATACCTGCGGCGTTTTTTTAAGTTTTTATATAAAACGATAGTTTACTATACAGCTAATGAAAATTTGGAATAAAACATCGCCGGATTTTTTATTCCAAATTGTTGCCTGCGGCGCTTTTTCTTTTTCATATAAAACGATATTTTAACATATATTTAAACAAATATAATGGCCCGTAGTCATAGTCAAAATAAAGTCGACTTTAAAGTTAGTTGCAGCTTTTTTGCATAATTTTCAATGGGATATCTGTCAAAAAAGCTGCAACTAACTTTAAAGTCGACTTTATTTTGACTATGACTACGGGCCAATGTGTAGAAGAATTTTTTGTTACAAGTCATACATCAAATTAAAGAAGATATTTTTGTGCTCTTTCTGATAATCATATTTGTTAACATAGTTAATTATGTATTTTTTTACGAAAAAACATACATTTTTATAAAAAAAATTGCCATAATTAGGTTTTTGTACTTTTCTCAAAATATGTATACATTATATACATAAATATATATCGAATGAAAGCTCCTTCAATCACTTTTCCAACTGTGTCCATAGTTTTAAAATCGGTTCAATATTTTTCGAAATATAAGCTTTTAAAGATGTTGAAAATTTCACGTTTAGCCCCCTTAGCGCCAGATAATTTGNTCCATAGTTTTAAAATCGGTTCAATATTTTTCGAAATATAAGCTTTTAAAGATGTTGAAAATTTCACGTTTAGCCCCCTTAGCGCCAGATAATTTGCACAAAAAAATATGCCGTTAAAATCAGGAAAAGAGGGCGGTCCACGCCTACT
>NW_016188784.1:0-4064 GCF_001687245.7 Rhagoletis zephyria
GAAGGAAATCGTCGACTACTGGACGGACTACGTCTGCAAGATGTCAGAGAGGTACTACGGACGGGCGCCGCCGGTGAAGATCAACGGTCACGTCAATGCCGCCTTTCCTTACATTCGCACGCCGCTGGACTACATTCTTCCGGAGCTGCTCAAAAATGCCGTTCGGTACGTAATTTTACATGTTTTGAGCCAAAGAAAACTGTCTTTTACACACTAACTCTTTGTTTTCCTTCTGTTCATTTTTTGTTTGCAGCGCCACCGTGGAGGCCCACTACGACTCGCCGACGCTGCCACCCATCATGGTGACCATCTCCACGAATGACGTCGACTTCATCATTCGCATCTCTGACCGCGGCGGCGGCATCGCCCACGACCTGGTGGACCTGGTCACGCAGTACCACTTCACGACGGCCAGCCGGGCCGCCTCTGACTCTCGCTTCGACCGCGGCCTTTTCGAGAACATCATGACGGACAGTCAGGCAAGGGCGTCTCCGATGCACGGTTTCGGCTTTGGCCTGCCCACCTCGCGCGCCTACGCCGAGTACCTCAATGGGCGGCTGAGCATCGAGTCGATGCAGGGCATCGGCACCGACGTCTACTTGCGCCTCCGACACATAGATGGCAAACACGAGTCATTCAGAATCTAAATGTGGGTCACTAAAAACAGAAAGCTCGAACGGCCGACAGCTGCCGAGAGCTGCCAATTTTCATTGACAGTGCCGTTGGCGGCAAGCTGTCATTTGCCATTGACTTTCAGTGGTGTTCTTTTTCTCTTTTCCTCCACACCTGACAAACCGTAATTGTTGATGCAGTGGCAAACAGGGGACTTTTTCTCTTTACTAGTTTTTTCAATTGTACAGTTTTTTTCAACCTAGCAAGTCTGACTTTTTTGCATGTTTGTATATTCACTAAGCTAACTTAATGGTAGATATTTGTTTGCGTTTTTCAAAACACGTCGTGTTTGATGCCTTTTTTATTTGACCTATACAAAGCATTCACAATAAAAACTGAAAAATAAGGTAAAGATGGTCCTCAGAGACTAATTGTCTAACTACAAAAAGTGATGCAGTCATTTTATGAGCATAATCAAATAACGTCTAGCAAAACTGACTAACTTTATTGTATGCAATTTTTCGTTTTTATGTACAAAAAAGTACTAAAATTATGTTAAACCTATATTAATAAAATTTTCTTATGTACACTAGCCATTTTTAATTTAAAACAAAGTTAGGATTTTATGTAAATTTTTATCATTTTTAAATTAAAAAATTTAAAACTTAGTTATAAATTAAACAAAACTAAAAATGTCAAAAAAATAAAACTTGTGTCAACAAACTTGTTGTAAAATTGTAATTAGTTATTAAAAAAATTTTAAAGTAAAAACTTTATTACAGTTAATTTATTTTGCTAAAATATTAAAATAAAAAGTATGAAATTATAAAACAAAGCATTTTAAAAAGTTTTTAATATTATAAGATTAAGTTTGTTTTCTAAAAACCATTAAAATTTTATTTCAATAAAGAGTTTTACATTTTGTAAAACGCAAAAAAATTAAAATCATAATCAATTTTTTTTAAATTTGTTGTTTAAATGAGCCATTTAATTAAATTGTTTGTTTTAATCTTTTATTTTTTTAAATTTTGCATTTTTAGCAATTTGCTCTTCGAATCAGTTGCACTTGGCTGCATGGCGGTTATGTCGTATTTTGTTTAGTTGTGTGCATTCGTANTAGTTGTGTGCATTCGTATGCAGTCAGTGTGTTAATTTCTTTTAACAAGTATATAACAACAACATAACATCAGTGAAAAAGGCAAACTAACTAACATTCAAGTCGTTTTTGAAAGCATTTGTTAAATTTTTACTGATGTTTGCGTCAGTTGGTGTTTGCTTTGCCTACCAAATAAGTTTAGCATTTTGAATAGTTTACTGAGGTTGTTGTTTTTTAAAATGCTGTTTTTCAATCCTTCACATACTCAGTATAAATTTATTTTAATTTTGCATTGGCTATTCAAATTAATTTGTTGGTAAATTAATTTGAGCATCCAAAAAGTGCGCTCATAATATTTGTTGTGTAGTAAAAATCAACAAACCATGTTTAATGATGTTCAAATTACAAAAGCAAAATTAAACAAGTGGAAAATGGTTTTAATAGAAAACTGCAAAAATCAACAAAATTTAGTTTTGCAGCATTAAAAATAAACAAAAAAGTGTACTAAAGTACAAAAAACTGTTAGAACAAGTGTTTTCTGAAGTTTTTTCAATGTAAAGTTATCGTCATTTTATGCAAATTGCTTCGAGTCGTCTGTAAAATGTTTCATCATTTGGCTAATGCTTTTGTGCATTATTCAAGACATACTAAGAACACTTTAAAATGCAAAGTTTACCTATAGGTAGTTTGTCAATCTAAAAAATGCCACAATTGTCAGTTGTGATCAAATGTACCAGACACTGCACTTTCTTACTGCAATTATTGTCATCACTACCTTTGCCATTTTCTGAGCTACTTTGTAAGAACACCGTAGCACAAAGTCAGAAAAGATTCGCCTTTTGTCTGGTGACTTTTATGGTAATGCACAAAACTCATAATACATAAATTTGATTTACTTTTTGTAATTGCATTGAGTGCGTGCAGTAATTTGGAAGTGCATTAACAGCAGTTGCAACCACCGCAGCAGATGCAGTGAGCTCGATAGGCCAACAACGGCAAATAACCCGTCTTCAGACAAACTTAGACTTTGCACTCTTTCTGGTGATCATTAGAAGGCCGCACAAGAGGCGGAGGCCACGCAATGACTGTGCGCATCAATGACCAGTTGAACTGGCAATTCATCTCGCACCTACAGTAAATGCCTGNTCCTTTTGTCTGGTGACTTTTTATGGTAATGCACAAAACTCATAATACATAAATTTGATTTACTTTTTGTAATTGCATTGAGTGCGTGCAGTAATTTAGAAGTGCATTAACAGCAGTTGCAACCACCGCAGCAGATGCAGTGAGCTCGATAGGCCAACAACGGCAAAAAACACGGTTCAGAAAGGACTTAGACTTTGCACTTTTTCTGGCGATCATTAGAAGGCCGCACAANGTGTGTGTGTGCATTGCTGCCTGCAAGAAAGTGAACCTCATTTTTGGTAAAACCAGCCAGTCAGTGGCAGTGTCGGTGGTGCTTTGCTGCACAACTTTCTTTTCACTTGGTTGCAGTGTAGGCAACTGTGTGACTGTGGCCAGAAAGTGTTTGTCATTGCTGTTGCTCCTGCTGCTGCTCCTGCTGTTGCCCGTACTACAAAACGGCTGGCACCTAATGTGCGACCATTTGCAGAGTAGGCAAGCAGCTAAAACAGATTTATTACTCATTCTAACATTGCGCCTGCATACAATAAAAACATCTTTCATTTTGCATAGAAGCAAGAAAAGGGTAATTTGATTAAACATTGCCTACTAAGACAGTGAAGAATAACGGTTTTTTTTGTTGGAGTGCTGCGTCAGACGGCCTTCTCGGTAGGTCAGTCAATCAGTCAGCCAGCCAAAAAAAGTGAGATACTGCAAAGTAGTAGTGGCTGGTCGAGTTGACGTCTGACTGGCTTTAAAATAAAAGGAGACATTTGCATTCAAAAGCAGCAGTTGATAGTTCTATGATATAGTCGGTAATTTATGATGACCGCAAATACTGCAACACCTACTTGCTGCTAACGCATCGTTGCGCTAAACAACAATAAAACCATATAAAAAATTAAAAAAATAAAAAACAAAAAATTAATTTATAAAAATTGTGTTTTTATTTCTAAAACCAAGTTACAATAGTCAAATTGAAACAAACAAACTAGAATATATTTCAAAAGTTTTTATTTACAATCACAAACATTAAGTAAATGACAATCAAGCAAAAAAGTAGTTTGTTAGTTTGCAAACTAATTGTTTTTAAAGTTGTTAAATTAACTTAGTTTTAAACAGATAAAAAACAATATTTGCACAATAAGTTATTTATTGTTACTCAAACATGTTTACAATTTGCTGATTATTAATTTATTGAACGTTTTAAATATTTTCATATTTTTTGTTATTT
>NW_016188786.1:0-4064 GCF_001687245.7 Rhagoletis zephyria
TGAGATTTTGGAGCTTTTAAAAATGGTCGAAAAACTTTTGGGGGTATGGTAAATGCATATGCAACAAAAATATAAAAAATTCTCACAAAAAAATTAAAGTAAAACATAAAGTATCATTGTTTGCAGGCTTTAGATGTAAGTACGTATGAAAGTACATGTATAGATGTGTATGTATGTATATAAGGGTGCACGATACTCCCTCAGCTGTATGCAATTTTTCTTTCATTGCCAGATATGCCAGCCTGTCATATGCGATATTAGCTGTTATTTATCAAAAGCGCAAACCGCCTTTGATGGTATACATACGTACGTACATACATATACGCATATGTATGTAGGTACATACATTAGGGTGTATCACCAAAAAAAGTTGCGGTTTTACCAACGGAATTATAAAATGTGTGTTTTATATTTTTAGACCTCCGCCAAATTATTTCAGAGAAATATTACGATTTACGTGAGATGATGTTGATACAATTTTTAAACATTTTTATGCAGACCTTGTAAGTTTAACCACTTCTGTTATCCAAGGTGATTATTTGGAACATTTTCTCAAACAAATTTTATTTGTAAAGCACTGGATTTTTTTTGGATTTTGGATTAAAGTCGTAACCACAAATTCATAAAAAATCAAGAAGACTTCTACTGCTTTATAAATCGAAAATTTGTATGAAAATGTCACTTTACAAAGCTCTTTAAACCTACATATTTTAGTTTTTTAGGAATAAGGCCGATGGAGAAACAGTACCGATTATTTTTTTTTTTTTTGTATGGAGAGTAATGCACCCTAATGTGCATGCATATTAGCAATAGCAAAGCGCAATAATTTTGCACACAAAAAAAAAAATGTTAGCTTGTAAAATATATGCCATGACGTCGTCACTAAAGCGTTCGCTTATTAATCAAACAAAAATGAATAATTTACATCTGTAGCTACGAGTATCTATGTATGTGCATACATACATATGTACGTATGGCTATAGGTTTTAGCGTTGATGCTTCACTGCCGCCCACAAAAATAATAAAGAAAGTTGTGCTAATTTTTGGTTACATGCGATAAGTTTTGATGATTCCTTCTTTTTTTGCATTTTGTTGATTCATATTTTTTTCCGTCTCAAATTTATAGGCCTACAAAATTATATGTTTTCTGTCTTTAACGCCAAATTACGTCCACGTATCATGTATATGTATATGTAGGTATGTACATATGTACATAGGTAAGTATGTACACATATCTAATACAAGCATAATTTTATTAATTACGATAGCCGCCAGCTATTATTAAACAAAAATATGCAACGCAGAAAATGTGTGGAGATATTACTTGATTTTCAATCACAATTTGACGCCGATCAATAACGGTAATGTCACAGGTAATAAATTATATTTAATAATTATGAAATATTTAGAAAGGAGCGCTGATTTAGGCATATGTAGGTGGCTAGTAAAATATGAATATGAAATCAGTTAGATAAATAAAAGCACATAACCTTGACCAAATTGAGAGCGAGATATATACATACGTACATTCTTAAATTGAAAATGCAGAATTTTGTGTAAAGTTCGCGAATCACACAGTGGAACGACCATTTGAGGGCCTCAACCAAAGCAACTTCGCAACTTCCGTGCGGGGTAGTCACACCCTAGGAGGATTTATCCACCAGATCACAATTTTTTTTCTTTACAGTCGGTGGAAGTTTCAATATTTTGGTCAAAAATGCAATTATTTTACTTGAAATATTTATGTATATGGGGCGTTCCATACCAAAACGGACGTGGTTCACACTTCATGTGTTTGATTTGTTTCAAATTTTTAAGGTTGATGGATAAACATAAATCATTTTTTAAATTTTTTTTCATGAAAAATTTTTCACATACAAATTTTTTAAGAAAAAAAGGTTTTTGAAAATATGCCAGCTCAAAAAAAATCTAAAATTTCACAATGGTAGCTCTGAGTATTGCGCAAAATTTAAGTACAGTATTATAGGGTGCACTCTACAATAATTTTAGTTATGAATTTTTTTTACGCCGAAGTTGATTAAAATGAGAACATTACAAATTTGCAAACTTTTTAATTTTTTTTTTTTAATTTTTTTGAGTATGCAGTTTTGTAGCCCATTAAATTTTAGTATAATAAAGTACAAGTTTGAAGCTACTAAGCTGAATTTGTAATGTACTCATTTTACTCAACTTCGGCGTCAACAAAAATTCATAACCCAAATTATTGTAGAGTGGACCCCGAAATACTATACTTAAATTTTGCGCAACACTCAGAGCTACCATTTTAATTTTTTTTTTAATTTTTTTTTGAGATGGCATATTTTCAAAAAATTTATTTATTTTTTTATCAAAAAATTTGTATGTGAAAAATTTTTCAAGAAAAAAATAATAATCAAGCTCAAAAATTGAGGTGTTTTTTAAATAGTGGAATCGTGTTTCTAGTCTCAAAATCTATTTTTTTTTTTGGAATAAATCCGGTGGAGTTTCCTCCTTTTTTTCGAAGAAAACTATTTTTGAACAACTTTTTAAGGTCAAGGAGTAATTGTGTTTCAATCTCAATATTTTTCCGTACAAGGTCATTACATTAGCTTCCAAAGCCATTTGGTTTCATATTTAAATGTTGCTTCTCTCGAAAGCGCTGCGATTCATTCGCATGGAACACCCTTGAGCTGGATTGACAGTGTGTGGACTTACAAAAAAAAAACATGTGAAAAGTTTCGTTTATCAGAGTACTGCGAGTGCGCAAATACCAGTACCACACTCTTACAATGTTTGTCCTAGATTTTACCCAGACATTTTGTTTCCAAGCTTGAGCTCTCTCAAAAAAGTCCCAGACGCTCGAGCACGGGTATGATAAGTAATTTATAGAGAATAGTTTTCATGCATCGCGAGAGGACTTTACTTCTGAATTGCCCACTTAGTCCAAAGTAGCACTTGTTGGCAAGAGTGATTTTGCGTTGGATTTCGATGCTATATTGACCGCCCCCCTAATATCTGGCCGCCCTTGTCCCGTGCCCTAGGGTAAATCCGCCACTGCCTTTCGTACAAGTCGCAGTAATTGCAATCGCGAAGAAAGTGAGGAAACGGTGCTGCATTTTCGTTGCGTATGCCCCGAGATTGTCCATCCAAAATCTTTTTGGTATTTTCAAATGTTGTACGAAACTGACGACACATGACAGCTGATAATATCAGGGATACCAAATGCCACCATGTCTATTTTTAGCTTCTTCTCGCAGTGTAGTCAAATAACGTGGTTGAATAGTATGTTTACTGATCCGCCCAGTGTGGGTTAAGGTCTGGAGCCAAAAATTTAGTGCGAGTATGAAGGTGTTTATTTCAAAAAAAAGGAAAATGAAATCAGAAGAATGCTATAGATAAGTATAGAAACATTTTTGTAAAGTTTCCCAAACTAATTTACAT
Source organism: Rhagoletis zephyria (assembly GCF_001687245.7). Taxonomy (NCBI): domain Eukaryota; kingdom Metazoa; phylum Arthropoda; class Insecta; order Diptera; family Tephritidae; genus Rhagoletis; species Rhagoletis zephyria. The sequence goes on from NW_016188786.1 coordinate 3,421, forward strand.
ATCTCGCATTTCCTTTATACAAGTCAATCATCAGATCATTTGCTATTTGTTTGTGTTCTGCGTCCTTACGTTCAACCTAAACGCTTAACCTACGCTTCGGTATGATCGCCCTCGCAACTGGCCTTTCATTTATTGTGCTAAAATATTAAAAGCATTGATTTATTTTTATGTGCTTTTGTTTACAGTACAAAGGATTAAACTGTACTTTAGCTGACCTTCGTATGACGTTAAGTTAAAACCTCGTTACGTCGATTAGCATTAACTCGCCTTACCTTAAATTACCAGTAGGTTGGCAGCAGCACTGTCAGACCAGTTGACAGCAAGTGCTTTGTAAATTTTCTCTTTCAGTTAAAAAAAAATTTGCTTTGAGAACTATTTACATATCTACATATGTACATACAAACACATGTGTACAAGTAGTCGTAATTTAAATTGCATATAAATAAAAAAACGACATCTATTCGCCTTTTATATCGTTTATTAATAATGTCAGCACACAGCACAGCACAACACAGCACAGTGCAGCATAATGCAGCGCAGCTCAGTGCACAGCAATTTTAACAACAAAAGCAAGTGCATGCAAAATCCCACAATCTCCCGGCTTGTTTCAGTGCTTTGGTGTGTGTGTGTGTGTGTGTGTGTGT
>NW_016188787.1:0-4064 GCF_001687245.7 Rhagoletis zephyria
CAACAGTTACTCATTTATGTAATTCAAATTGAATAGCACTCCTTGCCTAACACCTCCTTCACTTCCTTTCTATGTAGGAGTCGAGTGTTTGTTAAGCCAAAAGTTTTTGTTTAATTGCATACTTTGTATCGCATTACACGTGTCGTAAAGCGTCAGCAACGGGCTTAAGTGTTCGTGTCAACAACATTGAGTGACACTGTTTTTATTTTGTCTCCGTTGCTTCTTCTTGTGTTGTATTTATAAGGCGGCGCGCATCCTTCCATTCTTACATCGGGGGCTACCAAACCATTAACCCGCTTCAAAAGCATCTGCGACAGCCGCCACTTGCTCAAGTATGAATATCACACACACACATACACACACACACACGCAAAGCATTTAGGCAAACAAAGGCTCGCCATAATTGGAAAAGTGATAAAAGGCAGTGATTAATAAAAGTAGATTTTGAGGAACAATAATGCTAAGAAAATTTGGAAGGTTAATTTGAGGCGATTATTTGGAAAGTGGCATAAGTCATATCCAGCCGTTTACCTGTATTTGAACGCACATATCTGTTATTCGTTCAATCGTTAATCAGCCAAAGGTAAAAAGTTTTGTCATTAGTTTATGATGGTACAACAATTTACAAATGCATTAAGTTAGAAGTAAGCCGTCATTTAAGCACAAGAGCTGGAAATGACTTATGCCACTTTCACAATAAAGGGCTCATTTAAGTGCAGCAAGGAGTGGGTGATGAAGGTAAACGAAGTAGATAAATATGTACTGTTATCAATGTGTATGCAGTTGGAGTTGAATTGCCAAATGTACATACATAAATATGTGAGTAGATATTTCTAGATCTAAATGGAAAATGGTTTAGTCGCAGTTTGTTTTCAAAAATGGATGTAGCGGAGGTGAAGATTAAAGACTAAAGTGTTTACTTTAGTCGCTTGGAAGAATCAGAAAAAGTCCGTTTTTTCATAAGCGAACAAGCGAACTCTTCTATGCGACTCGAGTGTGTCATTACTCGCCGATTAGTTTTCCAAATGCCGTCTGGTGTCTGATTTCTGCAATGAGTTTACGAAAAGTTGCTGAGTTTTTACATTCAAGAGTGAAGTTTGACAGGAAAAGAGTAAAACGGTGACACAAAGTTGTATGCACGATTTTTAGTTTCAATGCAGCTTATATGCTTTTTTGAAAACGAGCTAAAAACGAGTAGGAAAGGGCAAAGATCATACCAGAGTAACTTTATTCAAAATTACAACCTTAGAGATGCTCAATATCTGCAGACAGTTATGTTTATTTTTTTATTAATACCGCAAAGTATATTTCAGATTAATGAATGGTATTTCAGAAACCATAAAATGTACTCCAATTTCGTAAATTGTAAGATTAAATAATTTAACTTAACAAAGTCCTTAGATACGATATGTAGAAGGAGTTTAAAACAGTTGACATATATTCGGCAAAAAATTTATTAACCACAAATGAGCACTCAACCATTTGCACGCATATGTTGTATTTTACAAATCCAGTTTTAAGTTTTTTCACAACATTTTTTGTAAAAACCAACAGGCTGATTCTATTTCAATTGACGCAGGGTGAATCGGTTCAAAATTCGAAATCAAGTTTAATACGATTTTTCATGTTTTTCAGTGCAAATAAAGAGACACATATTTTTTTGTTTTGCGAAAAAATATTTCGCTGATTTAGGAGCATCCGAAAATTTTAGAGCAAAGTGTGGTTTTAGAGAAAATCGGCTGACAATATTTTTTCCAATCTTTACAGTTTCTTCAAAAATTAATATTTTTCAATTTGGTTTTTTGATTGTAGAAGTGTTTTTGATGCTCTATATTTGGGTTTTTGAAAATTTTAAAATTTACTAAAGGGCGGCCATTTTTGGAAAAATCAAAAGACTAGATTTTCTCAAAAACATCATTTTTATTTTCTTGAAAATTTGTTTGTTGTTACTAGATAAAAAAGAGAAGTTTTTCCAATAGGTTTGATGCCCGCTAAAACGCCTCGAAAGTCGTAAGAATTTTTTTGTTTCTGAAAACAAGAAGACTCAGTATTTTTGGTAATGTACCGCCATATATTATTCATATGTATGTATACATTCTTTTTTCGATCTCGGTTGTATTTTTGATGGACTTTCTTTACAAGTTTAAAAATTTTAAAAACTTTGAAAATTAGTAGTAGCTGCCAGACCATATGCACTGACCAGTAGAATATACTACATACATACAATGAAACTTGCCTGCGCTAGCATTGGACACTTGATTCTTACGTATCGCCGTCTAATCCAAAGCCATTTTCTTTTCTACTGAAATATGTTGCATGCGCAGTGGTGACCTCTACACACAAATGCTAAGGAGAGGGTAATGATAAGGCAACATTTTTTATATAAAAGAAACGACATAAATTTTCGAATTCGGGGTAACATTTGTTAGTAATAATTGCTACTTTGTTTTAGTTATTTTTTATTTACAGCTATGTATTTTCACTATGTATAACGACTTTTTTCTAGGGTCAAAGTATATTTTTCATTGTAGTAACATTAATCAGTGTTGAATGAGTTCTTTTTTTATACAAACAAACAGTATTTTGAAAATAATGCCGAGTGAATTCAATGATTTTTAAAGCTGACGAAATCACCATAAAAATTAACTGACTGAAACATATTTTCTCGCGCCCTCTATGTGTAGTAGATAGAGGTTGCAACACCACAATCACAGTTTTAGTACCAGTGTATTTTGTAGCGGCATCGGTTTGGGACGAAAAATGCACCACCGGAATCGGGTAGGTAGCAAATAAATTCGCTAAGATAACAGTTTGTGGACCACTGCAGTAGCTTTTAATCACTTTCCTCCAGCAGGTGTCGCAGAAACGACGGACTTGAACCCAAACACAATTGTCAGTTTTCAAACCTCTATTTCATCCACAGTCTGGGTACCACTGTATTTTCCAGTTCGCTGTAAATTTTCTGGGTTGCAAATTCGCAGGGTGCACTTGATGATTAAAATTTTTAGTATACCGTTGTTCCGAGAAGTCTTTTGCAGTTTTTGCAGTAAATTGTAAATTTTTCATTTTGATCATTGTAAATTGTATTGGTATAAATTGTATTATATGTTGTATTGGTTTTATAGCCCATTAAATTTTAGTAAAATTTTGAGCGTGGCGACGAATGACTGTTACCCCGCTTTTTTCAGAAATAAAAGGGACCTGCGTGCTAAATGAACTTTTCTGTCAAAGTTTACACTGCTGGAAAATGTAAATAAGGATTAAAATTTGAAAACTAATTAATACAACTAAAATAAACTCTGTGGAAAATAAACAATAAAACGAGGGGTGACCTTTTTTCTATAATTTTTGGCGATGTTCCTTTGGCCAGGGCTTGAACCCAGGCCCTGCGTAGTGCGCACTGCTGACTACTACACCACTGCGGCCGCGACATTAGTTGTGTTTTTTTACAAATTATCCAGTAACTTGCCAGCAACTCTCCAGTAACTTAATTTCTAAGAATTCGCTCTCATAGAAAAAATTTACAAAAAAAATACGTGATAATAATTTGCAAGTTTCATGAACAGCTGATTATTTGGTTGTTTATTCGCAGCATATTCCCAATAAAACAATATATTTTATATTTAAATATGTTTATTTTGTGAATTTCCACAATAAAAAGGCACAAACAGTTTCCTTATTAGTTTAAATTTCATCCAGCAACATGCGATCAGCTGTTNTGTCATTTTTCGCTCTCTCAATTTCCCCTACTTTGCAAGTTTTTGCGTACGAAAACGCCAAAACATGAAAATTCGTAAAAACTTTTCCTGGATTTTACTGGAAATGAGTAAAAAAACGCAGCTATTACCTACTTGGGAGAATAATGCAATGAACTTTGAATTTGAATAACTTTTTCTGCTTTAAGGTGTTCTAAATTGGATTTTTACAACAAATATTTACAAGGTAATTCAAGAGCGAATTCACACATGGTGCTGGGGATTACAGATTTACAAAAATTAAAAATATTCGTAAAACAGCAAACATAAGAAAATACGTACATACATACATGCATATTAGGGCTGATG
>NW_016188788.1:0-4064 GCF_001687245.7 Rhagoletis zephyria
ATTTTTTTTTTATTTAAACGCGTAAAAAACTTATGAATAATTCACCACAAAACCAAGAGTATCGTTCAGGCTCATAGGTCACCGACACACTCCGAGATCATTAATATTAATTTCGAGCTAACGAAAACGCCTCAAGAGGCGCAAATCAACACAACACCAAGCTATATGTACATTCAAAGCTTAAGCTTAAACAGCCGCAGACAAAAAACAACAACAACAATTCTCTAAGCGATGATGCGAAAGTGTGATTTCATTCAACTTTTTGACGCTTAACGTGATAAGCTATGACATGAAGATGAGCGCCAAACCGGTTCTTGTTTGGTTGCTAAATAGTTGGCGGGATATCAAAATAGTTTGCATTCAAAAGAATTCGCCAGACTCAAATGCTAATGGAAATTCGCAAATAATTTTCTTGTTGTTTTCGCAACTAACTAAAATTTAAATATTTGTTTGAAGAACCGTTAAGTTTTTGGTAAAAAAAAAAAACAAGACTAACTATAATATATTGATGGTTGATTCATATGTGACCTACTTTTTAGCATTTATGAGCAGAAATTTGCAAAACCTTTTGTACGATAATGGCTTTTGAGTTCACAAAGTTTGTGAAGAAGCTTAATATTCGATTTTATAAAATAGTGTTTTGCTGCTTCATTAATACGAATTCCTCATTTTAGCTGCTTCTCCGGCAGAGTAACTGCGTAATTGATTTGTGGTCAAAAGCAGTTAACCCTTTCCCTTCCGAATTTATTCGCCATAGGAAACTAGTTTTTGAGTTTGATTATTTTATTAACTGACTTATTAATTGACTGATTAATTGACTTTTCATGCCTTTTCTGCTTCATATTGTATTTGTACCCAGAACGTTAGTTCCAGATATTTCACCGCTTTAGTGGTAATTTTTGTATCGCAGGTTCGACTTCTAGTAGAATATGTCTTCTTGTTAAAATGAGGATATCCGTTCTTTCAGTTACTAGCGCAAGAGACCGTTTTTCTGGTCATACTTTTGTTTGTAGCATTCGCTGATTTAGTTTTCTTTGAGCCTCCTCTGGATCCGGGTGACATCTGGAATTTCTGTCTCTAGGAGCTGCTTGTAGTTTACGTTCCAGAAATTCGATCCTAGTATGGATCTCTGTGCTACACACGATGTAATCTTCATTCTTTGTGGCCCATCGCTTGTATCATAAAGGGGTTNTTTCTTCCCAGAACGTTAGTTCCAGATATTTCACCGCTTTAGTGGTAATTTTTGTATCGCAGGTTCGACTTCCAGAGGAATATGTCTTCTTGTTAAAATGAGGATATCCATTCTTTCAGTTACTAGCGCGAGAGACCGTTTTTCTGGTCATACTTTTGTTTGTAGCATTCGCTGATTTAGTTTTCTTTGAGCCTCCTCTGGATCTGGGTGACATCTGGAATTTCTGTCTCTAGGAGCTGGTTGTAGTTTACGTTCCAGAAATTCGATCCTAGTATGGATCTCTGTGCTACACACGATGTAATCTTCATTCTTTGTGGCCCATCGCTTGTATCATAAAGGGGTTCTCGATCTTTTAAGTAGCTATGCCCCACTTTCGGCGGTTGTATCGATATCCTGAATCGCGATTCCAGTGTTTCGATGATGTCGACCCATCTACCATTGTTGAATGGGTTTTTTTTTACATCCAGCTTTTTGAATTATTTCAGGTATAAAAAGTCTCTTTGCTGAAGTTTCGATTTCAACACTAATGGAAAAGATTAGTCTTCCATTCCATTGGGCTTTGTTTCGCTTTTTTATTGGAAGGGGTTTTCAGGTGGCGAGTCCTGAGGACGCAGGAGTCGGGATTGAGTATAGCCGCGAAACTGTAGCTGCATACACAGAACAACGACAATACCCGATTTCACTCCCACAAATAAGCAAGATCTAATTAAATCTAGTAAAGATTTTTTACACTGAACATGCCTACTCTATACATATTTACATATATATGTACTCTACACATGCGAGTTATGTTATTAGATTTGCTTTCCTTCTCATAAATGTTTACGCTTTTGCTAAGTGTCCGGCCGAGCTTCTCCTGCAATTTTTGGTATGCATCCTGATGTATAACACAAATGGAGGGAATGAGAATTTTCGTCACGGCAGAAATACACGCTGAGATTTGCCACTCACCGCCGAGGGGCGACCGCTATTGGAAAAAATATCCGACCCGGCATCGAACCCAAGCCCTACTGAGTAGTGGTATGCACCTCTAACCACTCAGTTACAACGGCCCCCATCTAGAGCTATTTAACAGTGAAAAACATAAGATAAACACTTACATCGAACTGCAAATTGGCTCAAAACTTTACAATTGCCAATAATTCCATTTCCTGACTGCTGCGGCTTTGTCGCCGTGAACCAAATCTTGCAAACTCGTTATCTATTGACATTCGGTCGCAGTCAGGCAGCCAATTGTCCGATATCCCCGATAGATATTTTAAATTCAACAACAAGAAAAACAACAACAAAAACTGGCAAGTAGCACACTTAGCACACAAAGTACGAACAAATTCCCGCCGCACATTGCATTACGCATCTGTCATGGCTATATTCGGGCACCTAGGTGACGGTTTCGATGGCTCGCCTGCAAATTCTAAATATGTGTATGTCAAAATGCCTTGCGCTATGCAACAAAGTTATAACTATTCGGTTGAACTACAAGTACGTTTCTATGTATGTATGTATGTATACTTACAGATGGAAGTGCGAAATTCTGCATTGTCCTGTTTTTGCTATGATTTCTCTTGCGTTGTTTGGATAAGTGAGTTTTCTTAGCTGCAAATCCGTTTCTTTTTGAAGGAATCTTTACTTTGCAAGCAGGGAGAAATTTAAACTTTTACAAGTGAACGTCTTCAGTTTTCTAACAAAACAGGAAGTGAGATCGAGAGCGCTTTAAATAAATTGTATATTCTTTTTTTTGGATATTAATGCATTGTATGCTTAAAGTGTATTATTTTTTTAGTTGTTTAAAAATCATAGGGATAGTAAGTATTGAGATGTTGAGAATCGTACACACCAAAAAATAACCAGAATGCTCAAAGAAGTACGAATGTCTATTGTTTAAACACTTAAAATGTTTTTCCTGGAATAATAACTGCAGGTCAATCATATGCAGATATTCGTAAGAATGCTATGCGCTCAAACGGAAGTTCCGCAGGCTGCTGATGTCACCGCAGAGACTTCCTCGGGAGTTTCGATAAAGCACGTCGACTAAAAATGTATCGGTCCAGTAGCAGACACAAAATTCCACAGAACTTTTATATCCTCTCTGCGAGGAGAGATAACCCCAAGGGTACCCTGTCCAGCTAAAAATATATAAGCAATGACAGTCAATGTAATGTCACTTTTGCCCACTAAACATTTTGGTTGGTGGTCAAGTGGAGATCCAATACAAATTCCAATTCCCAAGGTGGATTTACAAGTGTACCTCAATCGCAGAACCAACCCATTTTCATGCAAAAGGGCACATGTTTGGAGGTCAAAATAATCTGAGTTCTTCATCCATTAAGGTCACTTCTCAGAGGTTCAAGAGTACGTAGAGAAGCTTAATGCTCGGGCTAAGAATAATGCTATCCAATTGCTATGGGTATCAGAGCACATGAGTGTCGAAGGAAATCAGTTAGCCAGATTGCGTACTGCCTCGACCCCGATAGAACTTGAGAAAGAAAAACACCAATTTAAGGGAACTGCCTTATCGTACGCATATTCGTCAATCTAAAACAGTGCCAGGCAGTCAGTAGCCTCGCCAGGCTATGCGTGCGTGTGTATTTTGGCTGGCACCGATCTAAAAGCTTACCAGAAGGGTACAATCTGAAAAGATATATTCCACTCATGGGCCTGCATTAGAAGAAACTAAGAATCATTACACACATTTTGGCGGGCCATTGTAGAGTAAGAGGTCACTTGTATAATCTAGTTATGTGGTCAAGTGACCTACATACATATGTCGCTTCTGAGACTATGCCAAGGAGACACCATTCTACATCCTTCTGAAGTGGAAGCCCGTTTCACGTAGAAAGGAAAAGAGCATAGGACATATATGGCCAGGAGA
>NW_016188789.1:0-4064 GCF_001687245.7 Rhagoletis zephyria
TTATATGGGAAATTTTGCAGAGATTATTTCGCCACAAATGTAAATTTGCGCAGCATCGCATGCAGTGCAAATAAACAAATTCAGAGCGGAATGGTTAGTGCTACTTTGAGTTATTATTATAACAATTTTTTTTGATGTTTTATTTACTAAAAGTTTTGTTATTAGATATACATACAAATGTAGTTATTTATGCAACGTTTTCATTAATTTGATTTATATCAGATTTTTGAAAAACAGCTTCGAAATTTAATTGCATTTTAAAGTTTGCTAATGGAACATATGTACATATGTACATGCATGCATATGTGTGTGTGTGTGTGTAATGTACACGAATGTATGTTGTTTTGTAGAATTTTAACCAAGCACGAAACAGAAGTTTATAAATTTTAGTTGGTTTAACGGATTATTTTCAAGCGTAATGCAGTGAATAGCAACCGGAACGAACTGATTTGCAAAGCGTACCTTTAACGGATTCCACTTCCCTTTCATCTTTGAGAACGTCTTTACTTTTACAACATTCTCAAAGTAATCTTCATATTTGGAATTTCTCATGTTGAAGATACAGTCCCTCATACAATGAATATCTTCTCTCTTCACAAAGTTTGAAAATTGGCCTCCACACCATGGCACATTGAACAGGTAATAAATAGTACCCGTGAAAAAACAGCAAGCTGTGTGTATTTTGTTGTTTTTTTTCGGGAATCCATATACGTAAACAAAGTTTGAAATTTTAGAGTAAAAAGAAGACTGTCGCGTATAATACAGGACGGTTGGTCACCGTAGCCATATCGTACATGGCCGTACTCGTATGTACATTAGAGTGGCCCAAAAAATATACGATAGGACCAAAATTGTTCCTCGTGCCGAAAGAGGTGCTGGCGCCGAGCTTGACATTTCTAAATATAAACTCAAGGAAGGTTTATATTTTACTCTAGCAGTAAGTACACTGTCCATATATTAACCAAACAATTGGTTAAGCAACCTAAGTTCATTTCAAACTTAAATTAACTGCAAAAATATTACAAGCCTCAGTTGTCAACTGTCGCTTTTTACAAAAAATCATCGATATTTTTGTCAGTTTCAAAGTGATTCAGTAGCGCATTTCAAGGTCATTGGGAACTTTGTATTGGTGACAAGAAAATTTAAAGTTTTTATAGATATAAAAAGTACAAAAAGGAAAACACTAAGTTTGTGCCCCGTTTTTGTACGATGACATTTTTTTCTCCCAATACAAAAGTTGGACCACTCTACGGTACTACACACTCGTACATGGCGTATGAGTAACATTTTCCGTAGTAAAGTTTGAAGTTTTTTCATTCGCAATGCAAACTTAAAATGAAAATATCTTGAGAAAAGAACCTGATCTATGTAAGCTTAATACAGATCAATAATCTACGACCCAAAATGAAGTTTACGTGTCACGGCGTTTTTTCGTCATTTTAGTGTCCCTAAAATGTAATCTAAGCATACCGAAACATGAGGCGATTCTACTCAAAATGTTTTCCCTTCGTCATCTGAGCTGGAATAGCCATATGTATATATGTACTTATACAGTGACTCACGCAAGTGTTCGCATGTTGTTGGTTTTTTTTTTAATATTCAATGTTGTGCAAGTAAAATTTTTTTTTGTGATTTTTTATAAAATTGTTGTTGATGCTTTTTAACAAAAAACATAAAAATCAAAGTTTCAAATTTTATACAAAATTTGAAAAATTCAACAAACTTTCATCAAAATATCGAACTTTTTAAAGTAAACTAGACCATTTTTGGCTATGCCGTTTTATAGTTCATAACATTTCAATAGCATAAAATGCAAGTTTCAAACGTCTAAAAAATCGCGTTTATTTTCAATAATCCTTTTTTTTGCTGACGGCTTATGTGTGTTTTTTTTTTGTAAAAGAAGTGCAATTTTTAAAACTGGCGTTGATTTGTTAATCTTTCTGCGAAAGGTCTTGCGCATTTTATTCCACAAGAAATTTGTGTTTATATGGAAAAAAGTGCTAAAATCTGTTAGCAAAAAAAAAATATTTAACGCGATTTCCAGTCGCTTGAAACTAGCACTTTACTAAAATTTCATGGGCAATAAAATTGCATACCTAAAAATGTTCCAAAGATTCAGATAAAAAGTTCAAAATTTCTTGAATTTTTCTAGTCTTTGTATTAAGTTTGAAACTTAAATTTACATGTCTTTTGTTAATGCATTAACAGTAGGGGTATTCTTCATACAAATTTATAATTTAATCACGTTTATCGGAATTTTGTAACGTAAGCTGAATACCCTCAATATTTGTATAAACAAAAAAAAAACTTTAACCCTAAAAAAATGGAGAATATAAAAAAAAAATCTACATGTAAGCACTTTTTTAGTCACTGTATATGCATTTCAAACGTTCTACAGTGGAATTCTGAAACTCACCATCCTAATTTTAGTCGCCAAAATTCTTCTGTTTGAGTGAGGCGTCCATCCTATCTGACCTGTTTGAGCTGCCAAAGCCTATTCCTTTCTTGAGCTATCAACTCCATGGGTGTGTTCCACTAATGACTAATATACTATGCTAAATAAATTGATCGGAGGTACTTTATTTTTTTTCGCTGTTTTGTTAGCTTCCTCATCGTTTGGGACAGCTCTCGTACCACGTTGTTTTTGTTAGTGTAACTGCCTTCTCTCGCCAGAATAGAAACGCTAAAGCATCCTTCTTGTATGCACTTGTTTTAATCAATGGAGTTCCAGAAATAAGTTCAATAAAAAATTAATTAAGCATTTGAACCGTTTTAGCCTTAAACAGTTTATTTAGGCGAAAAAGTACCATTTTCAAATCATATATTTTTTTTTTAATAATTTTGGGAAGTTTTCAGATAGAATGTTCATGTTAGAGGCAATGCAAGTTGACACCAAACACAACATATCTGTGAAGTTTCAAAAGTGTGCCACCAAATTAAAAAAAAGTTGCGGTCATTTTGTACTTTTTAAATTAAAAAAATTTTTTTAGTTTAAAAGTTTAAGATACTTCAAAATGTTAACATTAAACGGTAAAAACGAACCAATCTAGAGCAATAAAACTAGTGTGCCACCAAATGAAAAAGAATTACATTCTAATTTTACAATTAGTAGTAATGCATTACATGCGTGGTAAATAATATAATGTATTTCTTATGAGTTCTCGATTACATTACAGCTAACTATGTAATCAGCATTCTAATGTATTCAAAAAGTTTCAAAAATTTCATATTAAAACACATTCATTTTGCGATACTAGGTAATGCCAAATTGAATGCCCCACTTTTCTTAGGACATCGGCGTGGGGAAAAAATATACATTTTCGAATGTAAAAAGGGCTGTTTTGCTGATTTTGCTTTTTCGATTACTATACATTACATTTTCCCACTGGGAAGCTAAGCAGCTGCCTATATATCGTGCTACGTGGCGTATACGTTACATACACAAATACGCGTATATGGACCTTTTTTTAGTATATCTTTTTTAAGTTTTCATTTAAACACAATTTCGCAATGAAATCTTGTTCTTTATGCAAAACTGAAGATAATTCACTGTCTAAGGTAAATGTGCCATCATTTTCGACCGAGAACACGTTTTTGTCGAGAAGTGTAACGACTCGTGAGACTTTCTCATATACAGGTGATTACTACCAAAAAAAAAATCTTTTTATACGGACAATTCGAGTACCGTAGTTGAGTGGGTTTGTATCAGTGGAAGCTACACTTGTTTTGATGTCCTGTTTTATTGCTAGTTTCCTTTAAAGCTTAAACTACCCTCACTGCTTTTCTTAGTCAGTGACCTACTTTTGTAACAAGGCGTTAGGCGAGATAAAGACCTCACCATATATACATAAATATTTATATATACTCGTATATATATACATACATATCTATATAAATATTCATATGTATTTCAATACTAAATACTGTGTATTATGTACCAACTGTAGATGCAGCATAAGAATGTTGAAAAGCGACAAGCTAGGAATAATACCAACAAAGCTTACGGACACGTACGTGTACACAGTGGTCTTGAAGCAACCATAGCTATGACTAAAATGCCAACC
>NW_016188790.1:0-4063 GCF_001687245.7 Rhagoletis zephyria
ACTCATTATGTACATTGTCCGAATGTGTTCGATTATCTCACTTCGAAGTTAATTAACCAAGCAATTTTGTATACCCTCTGTGAATGGAAACTTCTACAACCCATCTAAAGATATATACAGCTTCCATTAACTTTTTACAAAAACTCAAGTCATAGATATTTTACCAATAATTGTTGTTGTTACAATAAAATCACATTTCACCATTATCATTCAATAGAAATCAATGGTATTATCACATTTCATTCTAGCCATAAAACAATCAGAGTAGAGTAGTCAACAAACTGCTGTTGGCAAAATTTTCTTAGTCAATTTGGTTAAAAGCCAACCATAGCATGAAATCCTATTACATTGCATTTCAGTGTCTCAACTGTTTGCTCTACTCATTCGTTCATTAACTATCCATCTATCCGAATACTCTCCACAGCAAACAATGCAGGCTTATTGACAGGATGTATTAAGTTTTCTTTTGTTGGAAAATAATAGATCTGTGTGGTTTCGCAGAGAAATATGAACTACTAATAGCATGTATGCATGTATGAATGCGTGCTTGAGAATGCTCCAATAATAAGTAAGCTTTAAGTAAATATTTAATTTAGCCTTTAGTTATTTGCTCTCTAAATTGATTTATTACTAGAATTTTCGTTAGCAGATGCTGTGAGATGCTCAAACAAAATATTTAGCAATTAAGCTTAACACCCTTGACCGCACACACATACCTGTATGTATGTGCTTATATTTTTGTCCCATTTAGTTTATTATTGAAGTGGATACGTTACATACATACATTGCCGGAACAAAGTATTGGCACAGCAAATTTTTCACAATATATGCAACAATTTTTATTCTAATATTTTTCCGCCAATTTTTTATGAAAATATGGTTCATTCAACAACAAAAACCATAAAAATATAATTCCTTAACTTTGTGCAAAACTCGCGAAAATTCAGCAAATTTTCATCAGAGCTTTCAACTTTGTTATGAGATTTTTTTGAATTTGTTTGAGTATGCAGTTGTGCAGCCCATTAAATTCTAGTAAAAAATTCAAGTTTGGAGTTAGTCAAAAATCGTTATGATTTTTGAGATTTTTTTTTGTTGGGTGGTTTGCATTTTTTCCATATAAAGTATTTTGGAAAAAAAAAAAATTTATGGAAGAGACTGCGAAAAAAAAATGCGTTAATTCCTAGCTACCTAAAACTTGCACTTTATTAAAGTAAAATTGATTCGCCTACAAATCTGCATACTTAAAAAAAAATCTAAAAAATCTGATAAAAGAGTTGAAAATTTTCATGAAAATTTGCTGAATTTTCGCGAGCTTTCCACAAAGTTTAGGAATTATATTTGTATGTTTTTTATTGTAGAATGAACCATGTTTTTATACGAAATCAGCGGAAAAATATTAGAANTCTAAAAAATCTGATAAAAGAGTTGAAGATTTTCATGAAAATTTGCTGAATTTTCGCGAGCTTTCCACAAAGTTTAGGAATTATATTTGTATGTTTTTTGTTGTAGAATGAACCATGTTTTTATACGAAATCAGCGGAAAAATATTAGAATGAAAATTGTTGCATATATTGTGCAAAAATTGCTGTGTCAATACTTTGTTGCGGCAGTGTACATACACAAGTATTTATGCTCCAATCAATTATATGTACATACATATGTAAAATTCCTGTTCGTACACTTAACAACTATGCCATTGAGCTGTAGCAATTTTGCTTTGGCTATTAAGCCGAGCTATGTTTTAATAATATGACACTGCATAAATTAATTTGGCCCTGAGTAAAAGTAAAATGTGAAATGATGAGAATTTCATGAATGGAGAAACTTTTGTCGACAACATAAACGAACAAGCTCAAGTGTATGTAAATAGCGCAAAGTGTCGCCGGAGTTTTGTTTTCTTTGTTAGTTGCCAACAGCAACAGGGCGCATTTAGTGCAAGTGCGAGCGCCTCTTGAGTTTGTTGTTTGGCTTTAATAAACACAGAGGTAAGAAATATTTATGCTAACTATGCAAATATGCATGTACATATATGCGAGCATATGGAAGAACAGCTTATACATATGATCTTGCAAGTTTTGATTTTAGATGGAGAAAAACTTAACTTTCATACACCGATATAGAACTTTTATCAAAATTGTATTAAAATCAATGATTTAGTGGCTTGAGGCAACATCAAAGCGCACGCCACAAATCAGGTGAGAAACTCGCTGAAATACTAACATATTGTGTAAGCGCCAATCTACTATTATTAGTATGAGAAAATGGTCGAACCTTATATAAATAGTATGTCCATTAGACCGTACCACCTTCCGAGAACACACTTGAGTTTAACATATTTTTGCAACGCGATCTCTAAAATTTTTATTTTTTTTGCCGAATTTAGGGGTCTCCTTTTTAAATTTTTTGGTGACACCTACATTCGACAATAAAAATTTGATTTTTAAAGAGTTCTACTGAAACAGCAAAAGTTTTACGATTTTTGGAGAGCTTTAATTTACTCATATTAGGGTAGTCAGTTAAGGTGATAAGAACTGAAATCTGCTGAGTGTGTACTATAAAATTTGACTAGAACAGCAGTTTTTCATACTTTAAAATCCGACCATAAAAGCCGTGATTATGACGAAAAATGTAAATAGCGACCCCTTCGTTCGGCAAAAAAAAAGTTCGAAATTGTCTTCAAATCGAAAGTCTTCCTTAGGAAATTTTTTCATGATTTTTTGCGAGCTTTATTTTACTGACATTAGGCTGGTTCTTAAGGTGATAGAACTGAGATCTGGTGCATAAGTACTAGAAGGGGTACTTGAGGTCAATGAACTTTGGACCAAGAAAATTGTCTCTTCGATGTACATATCATATTCTAAGACCCTAATGTGAACGCCGAAGATATGTCGAAATATTTAAACGGCGATCGCTGCGTGTGGCCGAAAATATATAAGGGGTATTCTCTAAGTCTTGCAAAGCCCTTGCATGGTGCACAGATTGCACGGATTGCACGGTTAAAACCGGTTTTCGTATGGGACAGCTTTGCAAACCGTGCAATCCGTGCACCGTGCAAGGGCTTTGCAAGCCTCAGAGAATACCCCTATATTCTTTTCGAAATTGCATTGCAAAAATATTTTAGACTCGGGGATGTATGGCTATTTTTTTTCTGGTACGATCTAATGTTCAACATATGTATGTAGTATGTACGATTATGTATGTATGCTACTCTTGCATAACTAATATTTAGCAACAACAAGTATAATAACAGTTTTATTGGGGTAATCAAACAATATGGCGTGAATAACAGGACAAACGTGCCTAACGGCTTGATGACATCCTTGACTCAATGGCTGTTGGTTGCTAAGAATACTGCAGTTTTTGAACAAAAAGGTCAACGGCACGAAATATTAAATATGTACTCGTAAACACAATAGCCGCTATGCTGGAGTTTAGTTACTTGTTTAATGACAAATAAAATAATGGCAGTCGTAAAATTGTTATCTGAAATTATACTTAAAGCAGTGAAAAGGTTAATATTGAAGAATTTATTTAAACTTAGACGTCTTAATTGCGCTCTTCTGTGCATTTTTCCGCCCACATTAAATTTTTTTTTTTACAATTCAATTTGAAATTAGTTTATAAGGGCAGAATAAAACTTACCCTAGCCAAGGAGTAATATTTAGTAAAGTTTTAGAAAACTACGCATAAACATTACAAATACCTTATTTAAAATCCACCGCGATATTTCTTGTCTCGTACAGCGAAATATTCAAAGCGTTCTAGAGTTAAATTTGATAACGTAAAGTATGAAAATATTAAAAAACAAGTAAGAAAGTCTAAGTTCGGGCGGAGCCGAACTGTGCTTGCCACATAAAAGCAAAGCGTTGAAAATTATTGAAATCGGACTAAAATTACGACCGCTTTTCATATAACGGTATATTTCAGAAATGCTTGAAACTGCAATATTTCGAAATTTAAGGACGCTAATTTACTTAAAATTTATACACCCCGGCTTACCATGTAGCGGTAGCTTTCGGAAAGGTGGAAAACATATATTTAATAATTGCGCCGGGTATTTAAT
>NW_016188791.1:0-4063 GCF_001687245.7 Rhagoletis zephyria
TGGGACCACCTGTGGGGTAACACCTTTCCTTTAAAAAAAAAGATTATAGTAATCGGTTAACGTGGTCCAAAGTTATGCGGTAAAATACGTAAAACAAAATATTCCGACGAATTGATAGCCTTCGCCTTTTTGTGAAGTCGGTTAAAACTAAGTTTGATTTTGTTTCTTTAAAATGTGTATGTATATTAAGGATTTTTTATATGTACGACTAAGTAGATAATAAAGCACAGAAACACGATACTTGGTTCATTATTCCAACTCGTTTGTGACATGGGTTAATCTGGGTCAATTGAGTCTATATTAAATGATAAATATTTTCTCCTTATATCTAACAATTTTAGGGGGTAGCACCTCAAAAAACTAAGAAAAAAATTGTAAATATACCTTTCATCTCATTTCATTTTAAGCTAGAAAACGCGGTTTTGTACATTTATCAGTTTTGAATGACTATTATTCTTTTCATTAAATTTTAAAGGTCGAACATGTTGTGAGAAGAGGATTTATAGGCCTTTAAAATGGTGTATAATAATCTACTATCATTCTGGGATTGTCACGATTTTCATTGAGCAAATAAAAAAATTGATATTTTCTTATTTTTTTTATGTTTTGACGATTCCTTATTTATGCAATTACTAAATATGTAGTACAATTAAACTGATAAATCTACAAAACCATATTTTCTGACCTAAAATGACAAGTCGCGAACTTTAAATGATTTTTAAAAAACCTATAAAAATAGGCAATAATATTTCTCATAAAAAAAGGAAGTTAGGGGTTAGGGCCTTGAAATAAAAAAATATATAAAAATCGATGGGCACCCTATGTATGTATACTAGTTAACAAAATAGTCGGCCAAGTCGTAATTTAAAATGAAAAAATTTAAAAAATTAAACGTTTGCATATACTCTGTAAGATTCCTTTAAGTGATCGGACGTATACCACATTGTTGTAGATCTGCCACTTTTTTGAGCATCTACCACATCTACCACACAAGGTCTGAAATCTACCACATATTCGCGTTTTTGAGTAGTTTTATTTTGGCGCGACAAAATTTTCTTAATTTTAAGAGCAAAAATTGTCCAACACTAAGGGTGGTTTTCTCATCTAACCTTTAGTTTACCGGCCACTTTATCGTCTCGATATACGAGTTTTGGTTTTCTCATCAGCGCATTAATTTCTCGAATCGATAAACTGTTGCTCACCCGATGCAACCTTTAAAATGTGTACCCAACTTTAAGGGCCGCTTGTTCAATCTCTGGTTATCATAACCACTACACTATCGACGATTTCGACATCATGCATGTAACATGTGATCGATAAAGCAGTCGTTGTACTTAATCGGAGCTTCTACCTCCGATTTGTGCTAATCAGACATTGAACCACCGGCCCTAAATTTTGGTTTGGTTTTGGTTCATGAGTCAGATATATTGGATATTTCAACCAAGGTTTTGGTTTTTGCTAACAGTTCCTCTTGCTCTATATTTGCTTATGTTGCATTGCCAACCTTTAAAATTTTATGACGAATGTAGTGAAGTTTCACTCCCGGAAATGTAGTGAAGTTTCACTATACGGAATAACAAATTAATTTTTACCGGCAAGGTAAGAAAACGAAAACACTTTAAAGTGAGGAACAATTTATCTGCCCTGTTAGTAAAGGCAACTTTACTGCTTACATTAGAAAACGGCCCTAAACATGAACAACAGGCAGAATGGGAGGATATAATAAACTGTAAAATAGTAAATTTTCTCAATATTAAATTTTTCGACATCAAACGTGGTTTTATTGTGTTAAATTGCAAAATATATGATTTATATAAAGAATTAATAGCGAAAATGATAAAAGCCGGCGATTTTTGTGAAAGGATTAGCAAATTTCAGTGCATCTCAAATTTCTTAACCTTTGTTTATTTTTACTTGAGAATTGTCAAAATCGGCAAATCCCAAGTAGCATTGCTGGAACGAGCCAAATTTGTTTGCTACATCGTGATGTGATAAAAAGAAAAGCTGGCAGCACTCCTCAAGGTTGCGGAAATCTTTCAAAATATGTTCGAAGCTGTCAAAGAAAAAATTGTCAAAACTCAACGCAATTTTTATCAACTTCAATCTTGCGCCTTATTATACTTAAATTAAGTTTGTTTTAGATTCTAATTAAAATGTTTGCAATTTAGGTGAAACCTTGCAGATTTTTTTTAATTTTTCTACAAAGTTTGATCCAAAACCTGAGATCTACCGCATTTTTTTTAAATTTACAACATTTTTTCCTGATTCTACCACACAATTTGTTTTTTTTTAAGTCCGATCATTGATTCCTTTGCCCTTTCTTAAGATAAATNCTACAAAGTTTGATCCAAAACCTGAGATCTACCGCATTTTTTTTAAATTTACAACATTTTTTCCTGATTCTACCACACAATTTGTTTTTTTTAAGTCCGATCATTGATTCCTTTGCCCTTTCTTAAGATAAATTATCAATTTAAACACTGTTGTAAGCAGCGAAATCTCTTTTCTTGAATCACATACGTATATACGTATTTTTGACCGTGTAAACAGAAATAAGGTTACGAGCAAGTATACCTGTGCGTCACCCTTTGAAAAACGCGGTTTTTGACCTTAAGCCCAGATTTTGAGGGTGTATTTAAAATTCTGAGTATGCAGATTTTACTGCTTGAATAGACCTACAACAAGTGTTAACCTCGAAAAAACTATATAAATTTTTTTTTGTCACACAGTGTAATTTAGATCGTCTTTAATAATCTGTATATCGTCGTTTAATGTACAAAACCGCGTATCAACAAAATGCAAAGCCGCCTATGTGTATTTCAAAATGGTTCTCTTTTTTATAAAGCAATCGCATTTCTGGATAGTATATTTCAGGACGAATGGATAAGGACTGAGCCAACAGCTTCTGTAAGCAAATCCAATTTTTGGCAGCAAATGTCAGTTACGCGATTTTGCAGAATGACGATACGTGGGTTTGTACTTTAAACGACGATATGCATGTATGTATACGTGTATAGCCAGAAAAAACTGCGGAAAGAGATCCGAAAACTGAAAGGAAGGTGAAAAGAAAAGTGCCACGAAGGGTTGTGAAACGAATACTTTTCTTCACATATGCTTTTTCATAGTTAATTATACTCAGAAATTAATTATACTTTTATAAATACTTTTTAATATGTTCGTCTGCCGGCATAAGAACCTGGGACCTCATGAAAGTCGCACGTTTCTCTGCACACTCTGCTACTGTCGAATACGTATATGTACATGTTTTCAAATGTTCATTTTGAACAAATATTTTAAAATTATTGTTTTCAAATAAAGTGATATTTTTTGATAGTTTTCGGGTACGAATATTGTATTAAATATTAAAATTTTACCAAAATTGGAAAATACAAAGGTTCACAAGCACGAAATAGCAATACCGCTCAACAATATTTGTATATTTGTCACTGGCATTTGTCATCAAGTGGCAAATCAGATATTTGGTCATTTGCGTAATTTTTATTTGGCTTATGTAGCAGCATTGCGTTCACACGATTTGGCCACCAGGGTTGTTTTTCATTTGCCACAAGAAGGCAAATATTTGGCTTTTCTGATAAATGACAAATGCAATTTAGCATTCACATGATTTGTCTATGAATTTGACAAATTTTTAGCCAAATGTACAAATCGTGCGATCCCAGCTTAAGTTGCCAAAACGCACAGGGCGATTCATATTAGATATAAACGTAGAGTAAAAAATTTCGCAAAATTTAACTTGATATCGGGTTTCGATACGTATACGTTTTTCGAGACCAATACTAGGTTCACATATAAGTAGATTATCCTCATTTTCGAGCTGAATACCCTAATCTGTAATTATAACAAGAGATTAGCCATATAAAATTCGTCCCTTGTTAAACTGTAATTTTAAAATTATCTCAGATTTAACCGATAACTTTTCGGTGCCCATCCTAGTTTTATCGATTGTTTTTGCGAATGAGAGGAGAAATGCCAAATTTANGTAATTTTAAAATTATCTCAGATTTAACCGATAACTTTTCGGTGCCCATCCTAGTTTTATCGA
>NW_016188792.1:0-4063 GCF_001687245.7 Rhagoletis zephyria
AAAGCGAGAAAGTCATTTGTGTAATTTTTTGCCTTTTGCATAGCTAGTACTGCAAAAGTGAATAAAAATGTCACGCTAAAGCACTTTAAATCATTGCTTGTCGGTTGACAAGCGTTTAGAATGATTAAATTAAATAAATCAATGAGTGGGGTGGAAAAAACACAAAATTGATGACTCTACAATGACTCAGTTGTTCTACATAGTACTTGTCTCGACTGTAAATAACAGATCCGTGGTAATCAGAACAAAAAGCCTCAGTTGATTCACAGCAGGTTTATATTTGAAAAAAAAAAGATTAGACACAATTGAAAAGACCGGGGGAGCAATTGCAAAAAGTTCAGTCATAGAGGACCATCTAAAGCTCAGTAGGTCCACGATTCGATCCGCGCAACTTAAAAAAAAATAGAAATTATTTTTCTAACTGCAGTCCGCTTATCAAAAACAAACTTTTGCCAGGCAATGTAAAATTGTGGGTTCCTCCATTTATGTGCCAACATCAATACGCACACCACAAATTGGAGGAGAATAACTAAGCCAGCGCCATCTTCAGTACAAAAAAAATTTAATATTTGAAGAGCCTAGCATTGATGACAAAGGCCNAGGACGCATATGAAAATACTTGAAAATTGCCGCCCTTTTAATAGTAGGAATCGCATCTGTAGCGACGGTTTGTCTTATGTGGAATCCCCGATCCTGGAGAAATATTACCTCAAGATTCATCCGCAGATTGCTGCGAAAATCTGTTGATCGAAAATACTATAACTATGAAGATAAAAAATTGGTGCAAGCATTACGCGACGAAAAGTATTGAAGGATTTTTCAAATGTCACTTTGACACATTTTGACAAGGGAAGGTATTTTGTCGAAGAACAGGAAATAGCAGAGCATACACCGCACTTCGGAATGACAATTAGCTAAGGGGCATCGTGAGGTTTCTCAATTATACGTACACTGAGAAAAGGATTTAGTACATATGTCCACTGAAGATGTTTCACTAAACACATAATTTGGTTATATGTTATATATTTGGTCACATTTACCAATCATCTGTTGAGAGAAATACTTTTAGTTGACTTTTTTCTGGGTGTGGACCTGTGTAGACACCACCTTCGATAGCTTGTGCAATTCTGATCTACGGCATGCAGTATATCCTGTACTGGTAAATTGGATTCGTTTAATGCTGGCCCAGCGGGTCATCAGGATACAGGCAGAAGCAGGTCAATATGTCACGCGCGCTGTTAACAAAGGCTACGGACAATGTGGCCTGTGTAGTCACGGGCTCAACTCTGCCGGCTGTTTGCAGGAAGGCGCAGACAATACTGAATATGATTGACACTTGGTATAATGAAAATGGGTGCAACCCTTTCCCAACCGAAAGTAGTGTTATGCTCACTAGAAGAAGAAAGGCGCAGGGTCTCATTCCCTTCACACTTAACCCTGGAAGTGCTTCGCTCTTTTGACCCTGTCTGCGGGCTTGTTAGTCGAAACGACTAACACCAACTTTGAATTTAAATAACATGTTTATGTGTATAAACACTTAAAAAGAAAATACATTTTATGAGTTTTAGTTTTTTATATATTTTTTTTAACACATACATAAAATGTGAAATACATAACCTTTACTCTGTTACATATAATAAAGAAAAAGTAAATAACTTCAGAGAGAAGTACGAAGCGAATCACGATTGTTGTTAGTCGAAGCACGTCCAGTCTTAAAGAAGTCACAATTCAGACTTCAAAGCAAAGTAAAAATCTGGTAGTATTTCTGGAAATCTTACGTGCAGCACAAAACCTCCAAAGCATTGGCGTTATTTTGGAAATGAAACCAGGTCTTTGGCAAAACGTGGAGTCTGTCACCAAAGGGGCATCCTCTGGATCTATACCTCTATGATCAGACCCATAATCAGATATGCGTCAGTGGTATGGTGGAGCAGAGCCTCAGATAGCGTGGAAAATCTGCTTGGTAAACTTCAAAGAACAATAGCCGGGCGCTTTACGGGAGGTTTCTCTACAACACCTGGCGCTGCACTTGACCTGGCGCTGCACTTGACCTGGCGCTGCTTATGTCTCCCGGCCGGAAATAAAAGATAGACTTGGAAAACTATCGAGGCGCTCGAAACAAAGATAATGCTAGTCTAAGCAGCCACTATAATATAAAATGCCATGTATGTTATTCTAGAGATCACGAGGAAACCCCTTTTTGGAAAGTGACATAGAGCTTTTCTAACAATTTTCGGCAGCACAAAACGGGGTGAGTAAATCACCACTTTACTTTCGTTGGGAGAATTAGTGTCGTCCCCTTCGGCTCAAATATCTAGATATTCTACGCACGAGCTTTTCATCAAATCTTCCCGAACGCTCTTTTCTGGAATTCTGACCAGAGCCATTCTTGCTATTCCATATCAACTCTTTTTAAAATTGGCGGACCGGCCCTTTGAATAAATTCTTTATATGCTATTTCCTACATTTCTGAATAACGGTTTCTCTCTAGCTAAGAATGAAAGGTTCTGTACAAGCCCCTTCTGGAAAATCTAAATAGCCCCTTTTTGCTTTATTGTGAAGGTTCTCTTCTGGATTACAGTCCTGTTATGCTACAGTAAGTCTAACCTCTAGCACGGATAGTTTAGCTTCGAGGAAAATACCCAGTGCCTTGTATGGCTCTCACTTGCCAGAGTTTGTCATGGCGGTATCAAGAAAACCCTTGCCAGCAACAGGACTGGTTACTCCAGATACAATTTTGCAGGAAAGAGGTAGTCTTGGAACTGCCAAAAAGTTCTCAGTTAAGGAAATCTTCTCAACACCAAAAGTGATTAACTCAAAGGGCAACTTTATTCTGGACCCAGTCCAGGCTCTATGATTATAAACTTATTTCAGGACAACCTATCCTGTGCCTGTCAAGGTTACCCTTTTAAGGCAGATACTGTCCTGGTGCTGCCAACGTAAACGTACTAGAGAAAATCTACCTAGCAACTGAACTTTTTACAGAAGTGATTATCTCTGATTAATGATTTGTATGATAGAGCTTGTCCAGATTCTATTGGGTGAGAACATTGTTAAGAACCTGTTTTGGTACTGTCGAGAAAACCTCAGTTACGGACAATTTAGCGAGGCTCCATACAAAATCAGAGATTTTTCTAGAGAATTTCCAATAGGGATAGTACGCCACCATTACCCTTTGTTGAAGAGATTTTATAATGTTGAGTTCCCGGTGGCCGAGTGCTGGTTTAATTCCCATACCAAGCCCGGACTCACACATTTTCGAATCTTTGCTGATGGCTCCAACACTGACTCAGGCTGAGGATCTATTGAAAGGGGGGAAAATTGTCACTTTTCTCTTGGGGAATATGCTTCAGTCTTCCAGGCTGAGGTATTTGCAATCATCAAGGTCATCGACTACTTGGTAGAAAACAGTTGGAGGGGAAGGAGTGACAGCCAAGCTGCAGTTAAGGCATTGGTTATCCCTCTAAGTATTTCCAAATAAGTTCGGAAATGCAAGTCTCGACTAAATTGTGTTAGTAAACATAACGAGCTTGCTTCACTTTGGGTGCCAGGGGGCGAAATCTGATCATTTGGCCGGAGTTGGCTTGGGCCAAGCATTACTCGGTCTGCAACCAGTTATACCATCCTCAGCATCGGCCATCGAAGCCACCATCACAAACTGGGTGAATATTTGGCTCAGAAATGACTGGGAGGCAATGCACTGCTGACAGATCACTAAACATGGGCGCATTTCGCTCAGTGACTTGTGAAGGCAGTTTAAAGATCCTTTGTGCTGAAAATTTGTTTTAGAGGCTATTATGCTTAAACACCCAGAGAAGTAAAAAAGTTTAAACTCATAATAGAGCAAATTTTCTTTATAGAGGCTGAATTTCTTTTTTTTTAGACTCAATAATAACCAACTTACTTTCCTTGGCCTTGAAGGCTCCATGTACGATTTCAATATCCCGCGTGGTTAGCGCTCGCAAGTGTTCCCCAAGTGCCTTCCACGCGTACTCCTCTTCCCCTTACAATTTGGTTTTGATATAAAAGTACTTACTTAGCAGAAAGATCAATAAACGAATAA
>NW_016188794.1:0-4062 GCF_001687245.7 Rhagoletis zephyria
TTAAATGACAACAACACGAACTAAATCTAATGTACATACATACATGTGCGGACTAGGGTGGTTCAAAAAGTAAAGTCGGAAATTTTATGCTCTCACCCGCTAGGATTGTTCTATATTAAAAAAATATAAGTACCCATATTTTTTTTGTTTGAAATCAAAAAATATTTAGAGGTCGCTGAAAGCGATAAAATCTTTTATGTATTTTATATGGAAAAAAAACAACTTTTCGTAGAAAAGTTATAGAAATCTTGAAAATCAACATTTTTCGATGCGAAAACTCTGGTTCCCAAGTGTTTATTTAATAATGTTTTTATACTAACGATTTTTTATTGATCCCTCCATTTCATTTTCTGGGGGTTTTGGCGGGCCTATAAAATATAGTTACTATGAGAAACTCATTGAATAAGCAATTGGGTATTATTAAAGAGAGTCTCCTGAAGAGAAGCAAAGTTTTCCAATCGAAAAATATTAATTTGCAAGAACTCTATACCATTTTAACGAATATAGTAAAACTGCGTTTTTAGTTTTTCTCTATGGTGTCAGGATTTTTTTTCAAATGTAATTAATCTGGCCTCCCTAGAAAAGAGAAGGGCAGTCCTTTCGCTTTCGTTTACTTTCAGTATTATTAATGGTATCATTGATTGTCCAGTTTTACTGGAGCGGATTAGCTTTAATGTTTCCCAAAGAAATCTTCGCTATTTGTACCCTTTTTACGGCGTAAACTATAAGACTATATTTGCAAGTAATGCCCCTATTGCACGTGCTCGTAGGGATTTTAATGTATTATCTAATTCAAACCTACTTGATTTTGCTTTATCTAGATACGATTTTTTTAAATTTATTAATTATTTGAATTTATTTGATTAATATGGTATTTATATATATATTAATAATACTTAAATTGCCACATTGGGCTTGTATATATTTTTGTCTAGTCTGTAAGGTACTTTGTACTGTAGATTAATAAATAAATGAAATGAAGTTAAATAAAATTGAAAAAAATAAATTTTTTTGGTTCAGAAGGACAAATAGGCATTGAAAATGTCCGTATCATTAGTTTTATTTTTTAAGCGAATAAAACTAGAAGTACAAAATTTTAGGATATGGTCAAGTGCATATTTGTCCTTAACATATAATTTTTGGAAAATAATTATTGCAAAATTTCAAGTATATTCAATGAAAAAATGTTTAAAGAACATTTTTGATACCTAATCGTCCTTATGCACAAAACAATTTAATCGGCCTTAATTCTATAGAATTTTCTCTTTAATCCAATAGTCATACTGTTTTTCTACATTATAATTTTCAAATTTCAATCCTGCCGTCAGAGAGAAAAACAAAAAAACATAGTTTTATTATATTTCCCATGGCCGGCCCATGGTTTCGCGAATACATAAAAAAATGTGTGTGTATGTATACATTTGGTTATATCTATCTCAATTTGTTTTGGCTGTTAATAATATCCGTTATGTGAACAACTTGTGCACAGGGTATTAAAAATTTGGGTATATTTTTTCAGTATAGAACAATCCTAGGGGTGAGAGCATACAAATTCCGAATTTACTTTTTGCACATAAATTTTTGGACCACCCTAACAAACACATATCTATACACATGAAATATACGAAGCAGCTCCGTTTTGTTTCAACAGCAAACACCCATTACTGCCAATTTGTCCCTCTTAATGAATTTCGTGTAAATGTGGCAGTTACAACAACTGCATACCTACATAGACGACATATGTTGTACATAGTATGCATATAACACTTGATATATAGACTTTAATGTACGTAGTATTAGGGTGGTACACATTTTTTTCCAGCCAACCCCTAGAACTGTAGAATATCAAAAATAAGTAGACCCGCACAGTGGGAGATTCCCATAAATTTTTTTTGTCAAAAAATTAGAACGAGTTGGCATGGGCTTTAATTAGTCATATATATGTAACCTTTATGGATATAAAGCAGAAGTGGGCAGCTTCGACAGAGCATTTTTGTAGTGTGCGTGCAAACAAGTCGTGCCGTTGAATGTAGCTCTCGTTGTCTGCTCAAGCAGAGCGTGTATGTATACGCGAATACGCCCGCCGGGCGGTGGCTGCCCAGGGCTGGTATAGATAATGGAAAATACGAAAGGTGTGTATGATCAGTTTATTTTAAAGCATACCTTCCGTACAAATCTAACCTCAAAAACGCCTTTAAAATTCCATGAAAAGCGCACCGATGAATATATGGCCCGGATCAACCAGAGGAGGTAGATAAGTAATAAATGTAAATTCTTAGTAAATTGTTTTAAATTCATTTAAAATAAAGTACCAGATCGACCGAGCTTTGCCCGGAGTGCATATACTTTTTAAAGTTTTCAAGATTTGGATAGCTTTAAAAAAATATTTTGAAAATAAACAAATAAAAATAGGATTTCGATATCTACTGAGTAAATTCCTTACCCGAAAATTTAGGTGGCAACCCTATTCCGAAATACGCTGGAATGAATGGTACATATGTTGAGCGTATATGTACTGTTGTGTATACATAAAAAATGTTGATTGAAATTAACAAAATAAAAATTTGTACTACATAAAAGCGTGGCAACCCTGATGGAAAACATTTTCTGACCAAAGTCCTCAACAATACCTTATTGTAGAATCGAACAAATAAGTGGCAACCTTACACTATTATCTTAAGGAAGAACATTTTGTATGTTGTATTGTGTGTTTTTTTTTTTTCAAAACAAAAAATTAAGTAAAAATACGATTCGAAATAGGTGGTCACCCTATTAAAAATATTTTTGAATTAGGGATCTTTAAAATACCTTCCATTTGATACCCATATTATGATGATGTTTTAATCCATTTGTAACTAATACCGAAAAGGTGGCAACCTTATACGAGTCTTCTCGGAGATAAAGCCCATTCGGGTAACCTTAAAATCCAAAAGATTATCTGTGATACGAAATTTCATCAAAATCGTTAAGTATATATACAAGAATTGCTCGTTTAATGTAATAAGATAAAGAAAGTAAATTCCAAAAACTTAATTTTCCTGTGTGTTTTTGTACCACCCTAATCTATAGGTACATATATTTATATGCAATAACTTCAAGGAGTTCTAATCGAATGTGAAACTAGTGTGTAAATGCGCTAATAACTTCAAACCCAATCTTTCTTAAAGACATCTAAAAGTTTTATTGATCAGCGTCTAGCTACTCATCAACTTGTCACTAGAATTCATGGCTGTATTAAATGAAATGTTACAGATTTATGTATTTGACAGCCACCTTATACTCAAATTTGTTTACATACCTACAGGGTGTTTGGTAAATTTACATAACTATAAAAAGAAACTAAAATATATTTTCTTAAATTTATATAATTCCTAACTGAAGGGGTCGTATTCACTAGAAGGTGGAAAATACCTGACGCTGGTCTTCCCCCTGTTGGATGTCAGCGCTTACAGTAATCTGGTAGGAAGTTGTCGTGGAGGCAGAATATCGGCGAGCGCATCAGTGGCCTTGTAGTGCTGTAGGTAATGCCGTGTCGCTTTTCCAGAAATCAGAGCTATCTGGAAATTATCCACTACTTCGTTTTATTTGCTTATCTGATGGCCTGGAACCATATATGTATATGTACATGTACTAAGAGAAAACTAACACGATTTTTTCAAGCAGTGTAATTTTTTGGTTTTTTTGTCGTACTAGTGATTAGAAATTTTTTGAACTGAAAAGGAGTTTTCTAAACATATAAAAAACATTAGTTTGTATGATCGATCACAGAAAGGTGGTGTTTATAAATTTTGATCATTCTTGACCGGCACCACTGGTGAGTTGGAGGATATATTGACTTTTTTACTCGGATTTACTATGATGTTTTGGTTGAGGATTATCTCGTTCCTAGACCCGGAGGCAAGCGAAAACACCACTGGTGGACTCGAGAGTTGCATTCACTGCGGAAATCCTGCAGGACACAGTTCAACAAGGAAAAGACTTACTGGCAAAGATAAAAGCAGTTCTGCGTCTGCCTGGAAGGACTTCTGTAGTGGTGTCGAGGGTACTGCCAAGAATGCCAGA
>NW_016188795.1:0-1345 GCF_001687245.7 Rhagoletis zephyria
CTGCCAACACCTATACGTCACAGAAAAACCCGATCGGCAGCGAATATTGCCCTACCAGCGTATGTAATTCATATTTAATAAAACCGCTCCAGCAGCTCAAATTTAATTAGTATTGACAACACCGTTTGTTCGCTGGCTGGCTTCGTTCGGAGCGTTTCAAAGTGGACTATAATTTTCTCTGTTAAAACGAATAACTTCCTTATATAAAATTACGTCAACCGACACAAAGCTTACCAGGTACAAAACCAAAAGAGGTAACAGTTGGTGCGAACATTTTGGGACAGTTCAAAGTGCAAGGCAAAGACAAAGACAAAGTCCAAGACCAAGATAAAGATAAAGTTTTTCTTTTCGGGAATTTTTTATATGAAGTTTCACTTCTTGCAGGCGTATGGACCAAACGCACTCAGTTTTTGTTCTAATATTGGTCGCTCCTAGACTGGCAATGGCAAACATTCGATTGCATTTTTTGCCATGAAAAAGCTAAATTAGTAAAGTCTCTGGTTTTCACCCGTGAATAGGAGAGAGCGCAATGTCGATTCATAACGGGCAATTTGTCCCTAACATGCGCTCAAAAAACTCTACGAACTCTACGTAAAACAGAAGTGTAGACTTTTTTGTTTTCGATATGACAATCGTTTCAAATTTGATACTCAACACTATTTATAGCCTCGTATTTAACCAAAAGCTCTCATAAGACGCCGTAATTTTGTAGTCTATCAAAATTAATACTCTTGTTTACATTGCAAGAGTTCAGAACCCAATTAGTTGATATTCTCTACTGAACAGACATAAATCACCTTACTCACATTAAACAAACGCATAAATCATAGACCATGGAAAATCACCAAATTAAATAATAATAGCCTCACATTAACTGCTACTTTATTTGTACCATCAAATTCTGAGAAATTCAAATACATACGTATGTATGTACATATGTAAGTATGTACAACACCACCTACACAAGGTCCAAAGCGAAAGGGAGACAAAGATTTGTTTTTGCATTGGTTATTAAATATTTGAATTTATTGCGGTCATTTGGAGGGTTAGATCACACAGCAAATACAAATGCAAGTACACAAAATAAATAATTTTGAATAATGCCACCATCAGTGGGCGGGCTCTGGCTGGCTTTGCCTAGATTAGCGCTTACTTTGTAGCTGAAATTTCGCATTAGTTCCCAATGTGCAGCAATGCACATTTAATTGAAAAATAAAAATAAAAAGCTTCTTAACAATTGAAGTGCGATTATACGCTGTGTGTATAAGCTGAATATTCTGCTAATTGATGGTCATGAACGAGCAGAGTTCAAACTGTGTTCAGTAAAGTAGAGTTGCGCTGAGTT
>NW_016188795.1:1412-4062 GCF_001687245.7 Rhagoletis zephyria
AGAAGTTATGAAGAAAAAGAACAGAAAGCTGTGAAAATTATGATGATATCGTCTTGGCTTGTTGTCTAGGCATTTGAATGTTTTGTTGAGTAATGACGATGATGGGATGTACCCCATTAGCTTAAATTTATATCTATGTACAATACGAGGTTTAAGTGCAAGCAACACCTCTTCACTTAAGCTACAGAACTCTACTTTAATTTGCTCTCAGAAGTGCCTCCTGCCCGTGTTCTTGGTAAGAAGCAATGTTTTCTGTTATTCTTTTTTTTGCGTGTAGTAGTAGTTGCTCCTTTTGTAGTCGTTTGTATGGTTTGGGGTTTTTAACGAGATTTTTACAAGGAGAGGTTATACAATCCTGAAAAATTTCATTTTCATTAAATTTTAATATTTTTATGGAAATTTCATCGAATTTATGCACGTAATTTAAAACGGCTTGACTTAAAAGTAAACCTTCGCATTCCCAGAAATTGATGGTTTCATACATTTTTTTAACCGACTTTAAAAAATTTCATTGCAATATATTTTTATTTTTTTTTAGGATGTACATTAGGGTGGTAAAGAAAAGTAAAGTCGCAATTTCAAAGCTATCACTCGCTAGGAGTGTTCTATACCGAAAAAGTTATACCCCTGTTCTTTTATTTTGAATTCAAAAAATATTTATTTAGCTCGCTCTAAGTGCTTAAAGTTTTCCATGTATTTTATAAGGGGGAAAAACAAGTTTTCGTAGGAATGATTTGGAATTCCTGAAAATCAATATTTTTCGATTGGAAAACTTCGCTTGTCTTCAGAAGACTCCCAATAACAATACCTAATTGTTTATTTAACTATTTTATATTATTAACTATTTTTATACTATTTTTCGAGATTTTTAGGGGTCCTATAAAAAATAGTTAGTAATGGAAACTGGTTAAATAAACAATTGGGTTTTATTATTGGCAGCCTCCCGATGTTAAAAAGAAGTTTTACGATAAAAAAATATTGATTTTCAAGAATTGCATACCATTCCTACGAAAACTTGTTTTTTCCCATATAAAATACATGGAAAAATTTGAGCGCTTTGAGCGACCGTAAATAATTTTTTATACAAAAATAGGCATCAAGTTTTTTCGAAATAGAACAATCCTAGGGGGTGAGAGCATTAAAATTTCGACTTTCTTTTTTCACACGCATTTACCCTAATGTTGTATGTAGATATGCCAGATAACTTTGGAATACGTGAATAGTTTTCAATTATCCGTTTTTTGTCGAATAGCTGGTACCTAAAGGGTGGTCCCATACTAATTTTGTCGTGAAGAAGTTAACGGCACCGCTAAACATTCCTGTGAGCATTGAAGTCGGTTGTATGCCCTTTTCGACCATATCGACAACACTGTCCTTTCGCCGTTGGTTAATGAAGAAAATAAGCTGAGACTGCTGGTGAGCTGGGAGTATTCAAGATAAAGATTATATGGCATTTGCTCTGTGAGATCTGGGTGAGAAGCATGCACCTACCCGGTACGAATCACGGCATCCATGATCGGATGTAACTCGATTCGAAACATAATTTTAAAATTATGATACTCTATAAAGAACCGCGATAAATTGTATTAGAGAGAAAGTAGCTGTCATTTTATTTTACTAGATTCGAAACGAGTGTTCATTAAGGTTCCGGCTTCACTTAACATTTCCAATTGCACTCTACCAAAATCGCTTAGGCTACAGGTGAAATCAAGAAGAAGACAAAATTGCCTCAAAAAAATAAAAAGCAAAGCACCTTAAAAACGGCGTTTCCATAAAAGTTTTTCGTTTCGCAGATTCAAATTAGTAAGATAACATTCAAAAGAGGTGGGCTCAGTTTTTTTCACGCAACGGTTTTTCATATTGTATTCCTTTATTCATTATCTACTTACCCTTCGAGATCGCTCGCGCGAAACATTTGTGTCCAGGCCTTTTCCGGTAGCCAACTGTTGTCCGGATTAGGCGGCACCGCTTGCAAGCCAACGCCTCCAGTCAAGAAGAACAACAAATGCGATTTATTTATTTTACCCTATTTGAGTATCCATTGGAGATGGTGGCATATCAGTAGCATCAGCAGCAGCAACAGTAACAGCAGCAGCAGAGACACGGAGTATTTCCAATGCAATTGCAGTCATCAGTGGCAAGGGCAACAACAAAAATACGAATGAGATAGTAGTCATTTTTGCATTTTACATTCGTTAAAGTATTAGTTGTTGCCAATTTATTTATGTATTAAGGTATGTATTTATGTGTATTGTTGGTAGTAGAAAGGAATGTTTAATGGCATTGTTGGCATTTTAGTTGTTTTCATTGCCACAGTTGTTGCGACTGTTTGTGTTGTGTTGTATTATTGTAACGCTCAGAGTGCAGCAGCAAATAAGTAAGTAGATACATATTAGCCTGTAGGCAAGGTATTAGCAGTTAGCAGCATTTGCATTCAACGCCCAACATACTACAACTTAGTAAATACGAGTCGTTACAAATGAAGCAGCAGGCGCTGCATCGTTTGCCTTGATGGCCAGCATCATTGCCAGGGTAGTCGTAGAATGAAGTTGGAAATTAGCAAATGGCAAGTTCCATTTAGATGATTGCAGTTTTATGTTAGTTCATGCAAATTAAATGGGATTAAATAAAAAATTAATCAACATTAAGA
>NW_016188796.1:0-4062 GCF_001687245.7 Rhagoletis zephyria
CTTCCATACCTCTGATTGTTTAGATGCGATTTTTTATATAAGTATGTAACTCCTCTATCGATGTATGCAGATGTATTCATAGCCGAAGACAGCGCTGCTCTTACTTGTTTTTGTTTAATTATATTCCAAATTTTTAATTGTATAGTTATCTACTATGGTGGAATTATATCTGATGAAGTAATTAAAGCGAGAAAAAAAGATTATGACACCGGCCTATTTGAAAAATTGTCTACAAAATTGTACTATAAGGCAGCCAAATGTCTGAAAATAAAGCGACATAAAGCGAAATCCCCGAGATGCTTGGCGAAGTCTTGGCGAGTCCGAAAATTCCGAAAATTCTTGGCAAATAATCCCGCTAACCAAAAAAGCTGATGCGTCTAATGTTGCCGAGATCAACATCGAGGCATGTTAT
Source organism: Rhagoletis zephyria (assembly GCF_001687245.7). Classification (NCBI taxonomy): domain Eukaryota; kingdom Metazoa; phylum Arthropoda; class Insecta; order Diptera; family Tephritidae; genus Rhagoletis; species Rhagoletis zephyria. Next base: position 413 of record NW_016188796.1, read on the forward strand.
TGTGGCGTGATGACCGGCTAAAGTTTCAATCACGTTTCGGTCCCTAAACCAAGTCAAAATAAATACATCCAATACACGTTTCAAATTAAGCAATAAATTGATTATAAAACTATACCTTGAATTTATGCATTACAAATTGGAAAAAAAACACACATTACATTTAGCGGTCAAATACACAAATTCATTCTTTGATATTTCATAACGCGCAACTGCGTACATGAGGCGACCAATGGTAAAATATAATGGAAACTGATGCAACACTAAATAGTATTAATCGAATGCAAATACGTATATACATATGTATGCATAATAATATTTCAGTTCAACTGCAAATTATTTCGCGTTCGCATAAGAATTGCTTTTCGAAAAAGATTATATTTTACTATATCAGATGGTATTTGAGCAGAACGATTTTGTCAAGTACACACACATATGTATGTACATATGTGCAAGCGTAAGTGTATTTCTTTGTACACCATGAAATTTATTAAGTGTATAGAAGAAATATAAATTCAAAAAAGTACTGGAAATAATTTTTTTTCTTGGAAACTGAAGAAATCTTTTACCTACCTTAATTAATTTCCAGTATCAGATATGAAATAATGGTAATTTAATTTATACGATTATTCTCGTAGACTATTCCTATCTAAACAAACTTAAAATACAAATTATTATCTGTCAAAATATTTAGAGAAGTTTCCGAGAAACTATATCGTCGGCTGAGTGGAAGATGGATCTATCTCGGCAACCAGTTCGAAAACGGCCTATCTCAGAAAACTTTTCAAGAACAAAAGGGCGTCAGAATTTGATTGAAGAATGCCCTATCTCAGAATTCGGTTCAAAAACGCCCTAAGGGTAAAAGAGGTGTAAAGAAAACATGTTTACCTATTTGTATATAAGAAAAGATAATTTCCAAGGCGAATTTATACAGGGTGGTGTTACTAGAATTAGCCGCGGTCCTTCTAACTATATTTTTTGTGTTTTTTAAGGTGAATTTTTCGAAAACCGAGACTCTCGTCTCGTGGGAATTCCCCGATTTGCGGGGAGTTTCAGTTTACGTGGGGAATCGGGGAAAGGACCGTTTTTTGTGGGGAATTTCAGTTTACGTGAGGAATTAGGTGTTAACTATTTTTTTCTTTTTTGCTTCACTAATTTCATACCGCGTTAAAAAAGTTGCATAAGAAATACAACTACAACTAAAGTACTGATTACGCAACTCTGCAAATTATGCAAATTATCGTTTATTTGTTAAAATTTCTTTTGGCGCATTTGCGATCATATAACGAATAAACACAATTTATTTTTACCTCCTTTTTATTAGCTCGGGATGTAACTATGTAATATTGATACACCTAAAAGATGCAGCGATTTCTATTCTACCTGATGACAGTACGAATGGAAATCATAATAGCGAGGTTTTAGTTTTTAAACTATAATTTTATTTTTATATGGAAAAAACCGCATCATCTTCGGCAAAAAAAAAAATCTAAAAGAAAAATTTTTCGCCACTTACAACTTGCACTTTTTTTGTAATAGAATTGAGAGGGCTACAAAACTTTCGGAAGTCTTTCTAGAAAATCGAATAAAAAAGCTCGAAATTTTTATGAAAGTTTGTTTGAATATTGCCCAAAGTTTAAGACTTGGATTTATACTGGTTATGTTAAAGAATGAACTATGTATATTAAAACAAAAGCAAACTCAAATTAAATAACAAAAAAATAAAAATAAAAATTGTTTAAAAAATTTGGGTCGACTGAAATTTTAACGACCACCGTAGTAAATACGTAAAAACTTAATATATGTCCTTTTTTATTTTTTATTTGTTAACTAACTTTATAAACGTTTGGTTTGGTTTATGATTACATGGATTAATCACCTTTAAAAATTAAATAAACAGAAAGACAAGCAATATATCAAAATACATACAAAATTCAAGAAATTTCGGGCAAAATCGGGGAATTCCTTTGCCGAAATCGGGGAATTTTTAAAAATTAGATGTCTACCTTGGCACATACATATGTAAGCACATATTTAAGAGCGAATCAATTTCAACACCGGGGCGTATGAGTAACTTATATTGAAGACTTGAAAGTAAGAACTTTACTTTACTTTTGATAACACAGGTCCACAAAAAAAAAATCGATGAAAGGTACCTTTGTCCAAACCTTGTCCAAATAAATGCTTTAACGTCTTTTTTTTCTTAGAGAAAGAAGGGCGTCACTCTAAAAATAACAAATTGTGAGATTTGCTCATACACATAGGGAGAAACACGGAGCGGTTAGGGTTCTCCACAGGGACTATCAATGTCTGGTTTATACTAACATTGATCCTGTCTCTGCTAATCAAAGTAATTATCTACGTTCGCCATCTATTATAAGCAATGCAACCCAAAATGAAGCACTTTTTCAAGTCGTATGGCAATTTATAGTATCTTCACTGCGGCAGCTGCACATCTCCATTCTCATACGCAAAACATTTTGCCTTCAGTTGTTGTTGCAGCAATTGCACTTAATGTGGTCAACCACTAATTCGAAATATACTTTTTTACCAGCTGCGGTGCCAAGACTTTACCAACAATAACAATAACAACAATACGAATGCCTGTTTCAGCATTTAAATAGCAGCGCTGATGATGCCATCACAGTTGCCATATTTAATGCAACCACATTTGTTGTTGTGGCCACTGTTGCAAGCACTTTTGCCATATTTGGTATGCAGTCTGAATCTTCCAGCTGCATTACTTGCCGCTTGCTACAAATGATAATGACGATGCTGATGATTCCACAACTACGACGAGTACCAGCTGTTGCGGTTGCCAAAAAGTGAAAGGATTTGGATTTTATTGCTGAATTTTGTTGTTTTAATGTTGCAGTTTTTTTGTTTCGTTTGTTATGTCAGAGTGTATGTATGTATGTTTCACAATTGATGCTTTTTGAGCGACTCCTTAACTTTTATTGTATCCGAATGCATATGCATCGACGCATACATACATACGTATATGTATATGTATATGTACTTATAAATATGCTTTCATAAATGCATTTGAATATTCTTGTTGTAATCGTCTTTGGTTATTTTGCAGCCTAAAACGCTGAAATTTTAAAGAAACAAAAAATAAGACCAAAACTGGACATTCATAGCCTCAGCCGATTGACGACAACTTTTAGCATCTGTGCAAATTAACAGCAATAAAAAGAAGTAATGCGTTGAAAAATATCAACTCAAAATTATGGCGACATTATCTGCATCATTGAGTTGTTTAAAACGCGCAGCGCTAATCACTTTGATTCAGTTTATATGTACATTTGTATGTATGTACATTAGACAATATTACGACTTCGAACTCTTACTTGACATATGTATGTACACCTACTTGTACATAAGTAGGGTGTTTAAAGAATGTCATTTATTTTCTTGATACCCTCTAAAAACTGCTGAAGGATAATTTTTTTTAAGGTTATATTGGTTGACAGGTAAAGTCCTCCCATAGACCCAAAGACCGTCCGCAGGGTTTTGCCAATAAATTTGGCACAAATAAATCGTTGCTGAAGAACCTGAGGCAATGTTACAGCACATTGTCGTCCCTTTAGTGAATTGTGGTAGAGACTGGGAACCATTTGTCGACTGCATAAATGCTTTGAAAAAAAAAA
>NW_016188797.1:0-4062 GCF_001687245.7 Rhagoletis zephyria
CGTACAAAATACACGATAAAATCTTTAGAAAGTAAATAACAAGACATAGGAAAAGAAAGTGCAAAGGAAGCAAAAATTGGGATAGTGTATGTATGTATGTGAGCAGAGTGAGTGAAATTGTATAGGTGCTGGGCTAAAGTGGTGGGATGAGAAAAAAATACAAAAACAAAAAAAAATATCTGATATTAAAAAGAAAAATATTGGAAAAATAGGCTCACGCTCGCAAAGTGAAAAGTGCTATTAAACATGCAAATAAGTAAAATTTCAATAAGCGCGGGTAAATATTTACGCTATGTGTTAGCTGTCAATATCAACGCCCCCACCACAGCCTAAACAGCAACAGGCACCAATGTTGTTGTAACACCCCGCTAAGATAAAATTTTTATGAACGTGTTCATGACGATACCCAAGGCTGCGGAAGCAATTTAATGGATTAACAAATACGTGGATAAGCCAATGTGTCAAATTGAAATGAAGGTAATTTTTTGAAAAAAAATAAAAAAAGTCTTTACCTACATTATATACCAAAAGTTAATGTACGCAAAGATAACACGTACATCATAAATTTTTCTTGGAAGTGAGTAGAATAATAATGTAGATGTTGGTTAATTGGAAATAAGTATTCGGCTGAATTTTAAAATGCACTTCTAAAATATTATTGCGCATACTTTCTTCCTTAGTTTTTTTTTTATAAATTTTAAACGAAGCTTTAAAGTGAAAAGGACTGAAATTCTGGTACGAGTACACATTTCGTATGACACCACTGAATCATCTGAGCTGAACGAAAAAAAATTCTAAACTGAACCGATCTTTTAAACACATACATACATATGTAGTGAGTTGTTTCTGTTGGTAGAGGTTAGGTTTTCCGATAACGAGGAAACGGTAAATTAACGGTCAGATCTGACAACATTATTACCAATTGTTCTCTGTTTTGCTTGCCAAATCAACATGAATACGCGAAGGCCAGAACAACGCTTGCAAATTGAGGGCCAGTATAGTGATTGAAAAAAATTTTAATAATCGATTAATCGAAAGCTTTCGATTAATAATTGCAATTAATCGTAAGGAATTAACCAATTTATCGGTCCTTTCGATTAAAATCGAAAATTAATAAAAACCATTTGCATAAGTTATAAAAACTGACTGTTTTATTTAAGGATAGATTTCTTGTTAAATTGTGGAAACTTGCGCGATGAATTCAGTGCGCTAACAATCAAGAAAACTAAAAACGAAGGGAAACAATAAATAAAAAGATGTCAAGTAGTATACCATCCGTTATATACCCCGTGTCAAAATTATAAGCGCACCACAACAGTTTTTTGTTGTTATTTAATTTTAGTTATTTTTTTTTAATATAGCTTATTCTTCAGCAAACCCGTATAAGTATAAATATATCACAGTTCGTGCAATATTAAAAAAGGTTAGACAAATTTCGAGCTTTTTAATTAGATTTCTTAGAAAAATTTTCAGTATGCGGTTTTGTTGCCCATTAAATTTTTGTACAAAAAATTGCAAGATTGAAGCATCTGGCACTTACCCATGATTTTTGGCAATTATTTTTCGTTGACACTGTTACTTATTTTCTTCCATATAAAAAAGCATCCAACATACTTTGTATAGAAGAAAATGCACAACACCGCATTTTGGAAAGTAAAATGAAAATGTGTGCATACCTGAGTTGTGGTTTTTTAGTTGATACTTTGATTAAACGGGAGTTGCGGTTTTTTGCAAAAATATCGTTTAAAAAAATTTTCAAAATACGAGTATGTAAAAAGTCTCCCAACTATTAGGACTATAGTTGAGTGTGGGCACTTTTATTGTTGCTAATATTATTGAGTGGTTAGAGTGCCAATTTTGGTTACGTAATTTTGATTCACACATCACACATTATTGTGTGAGTAAAGTAGTTAAGTTTTTACGGGTTCTTTTCTATTATTTTGAAAGTTTATCGGTTAATCGCTCGATTAATCGGAAGGAAAATATCGATACAATCAAATCGTTAATCGAATGAAAATAACCTAATACAATCGGTTATTCGATTAATCGTGCCTTCACTAGGCCAGTACCTCAATGTCTGGTCAACACTAACTGCAGGCAAAGCACCGTTATCACCGTGAATGACATATAACAAGGAGTGGATATCGTCGATAACGATGTTTAGTCGGAGATAAGTGTTAACCAGACATTGAGTAACCGGCATATTTATTTCGAAGATCATGCCACAGTACGGAAATGTTTAATTTGCAATATTCTATTCATTGGTGGGGCTCATTTTCGGAGTATAAGAACTCCTCAAGAGATCCACAAGGCAACGTTACATAAAAGAACTCAAATGCTTTATAGGCCTGTGGAATCTTTGACAATCACCTTACGGCGCGAAAGTTGGTGTCTACGGCGAGCATTAGCTACATATACAAAGAAGTTAGGGCGACCTGTAGCAGTTAAGCAATATCAAATTAATCCCTAATCTTCGACCCAATGCGAGGTTCACGTGCTTCGGCACTTTTTTGTGTCATATCAAAACTTGAAATTTGGCTTACAGTGTATTTTGATTTAAAAGATCGCCAACCGGAATTTAAGCCAGATTTTTCGCAGACAACCTTATATCATCGGGTTCGCAATGAAATTTTCTTTATTTTGATACAATATTTATTTATTAAGCAGATGAGTCAAAACTACTGGTATTACTTATCTGTTCATACCTGTCAACCCGACAGATAGGCTAGGAAAAAATAGACAACCCAACGTTTTCACATTCTATAGGCTTAATACTTTCGATTGATATATGATTTGTTCACAAAAAAATTAATGTAAAATTGAAGAAAAAAATAATTTTTGAATATTTCATTATAAATATCCGGCCGGGATTTTTTTAGCCAACCCACTCGCCATATATTTACTAACCCGTTACATTCCATACAAAATATATTTCATCCATTAAGCATATGGGTGAAGGTCGGGCCCTATTCAATCCGATTGCGTTCAAACGGGTAGATGGACAGAGAGACAAACGGACTTTGGTATACTTTGCCATGGGCCTATCGGACCAAAGTTATAACACAATTTTCATGTTCATGACAGGTACATAATATTATTCAAGGCGAATTAATAGAAATAGGTGGCACCCGTATATTTATATGTCAAAAATTACACATAAAAATTATACGCACGATGACAGTATAAATTACAACAAACACAATTTTGACGTTATGATCTCTACGGTGAAAAATACAGCTGTCGCCCCAACACCACCTTATTAACTTCGCCTTGCTAGTATCACAGATTTTTTATTTCTTATATACACTGCATCAAATATTTTCATTTATTTTAAGAAACCATTTAAATTACTACGAAAAAAAAAATAAATCTTACGATAAATCCATTAAAAAATCCATTTAGAAATTGCGATGAGTCGAAAGATGTTCGATAATATTTTATGCGTTGTTTCTAATTTCTCGCGCTTTAATCTTAATACACTTAGTGTGTGGGTGTAATGGAGATTAACAAAAGAAAACTACATCGTGCTGTCGTTGCCGCGTCATAAACATAGAAGCGCTGACAGGCATGCTAAAAGGCATATTGGCTACAAGGCAAGAACATCAATTTAATGCAAACAATGTACTCGCGTGTAGTGGTATTTGTTGCTTTTACATTTCACTTTCTACAATTTGCTCGACTAAGACAGCTCTTATTTGTATGAATGCAAAAAAATGTTGTTTGTAATTGGATACTTTGTGCCGACTATTTAAAAAAAATTTACATTTCCTTATATTTACTTTGCTAACGCTGTGCGCATGCAATACCTTTTTAAAATAAATGAAAATTATATGTATTTAAAGTATTTTTTCCGTTTCTGAATTAGCGATCAAAGATAAACTTATTTTAACCACAATTCTCATCACAGGTCGGCAAAGTTATAAGACTAAGTAACATATTTGGAATAATTTTTAGTAAGATTATCTGATGTAGGCCCACGAATATTCACGAAATCTGAAAAATGCAAAAAAATTCCACCGCAGTCTTAAAACAAAATGTGGTAGGTACTAAATTTTAACTGTA
>NW_016188798.1:0-4061 GCF_001687245.7 Rhagoletis zephyria
TTTTTTTTTTTTTTTTTTTGGTACTGTCTAATGTGCATATTTACATGTACAATATGTATGTATGTGTAATTGCTTTACCACTTATTCAATTTACACGTGTATGGATACATCAGAAAATCCTCATAACTTAACTGTAGTAGTGCAAAAATACACTTTTATTTATCCCCACACACCAGTTTGTTATACTAGTACTATACATATACAGTGAATCAAACAAATGACCTCGTTTTGATTTTCTTCACATGTTCTTGTTATTATATAAAAATATCATCTAAGCTTTGAACAAAACCATGTAAATCACAGTTTAAAACTTTATACAAAATTTAGGCAAATTCAACAAATTTTCATCAAAATTTCAACTTTTTTCTGAATTTTTAGAAAATTTTTGGGTATGCAGTTTTATAGCCCATACAATTTTAATCTAATGAAGTGCAAGTAGTAGACAAAAAAAAATTTAGCTGGAAAAATATTTCGAATATTTAAAAAAAACAACACGTGGTCATTTGTTTGAGCCACTGTATGTATGTATATGAATTTAGATATGTATATATGTGTTTACATGTATATATATAGATTTATAAAAACACTCTTGCACACGAGGCGGTAGAGAAAACTCCTTTGTAAGTAAGTAATTGTCCCCTCAACAACTATGCAGTACTTTAAATCTATTCAACCGCAAACGTGTCTTTAGTGTGTTTAATCTCAAATATGTACGTGCATGAGTGTTTTTTTTTTTTGGAATTTGAGTGAGTGTGTGCAGCTACTTTAAATGTTTCTTAACTAAGTCAGCTGCTGCAGTTTACCTAAAATGCAATCCATGTATAAATTATGAATTTTAATTTTTCATGGCTGCAGTTTTCTCGAAAAGCGAGCAAGTTGTTTGTGTGAGCCGGGGAAAAGCAGATGAAATAGGGCTTTGCCCTTATATAAATACATATACATACATGTAAGAATTTTAACTGCATGTTAAGGAAAATCTATACTACACAGGCTGTATGTACATAAATTAGAGTGATTCAAGAAATTTTTTGTTTTTTTATTATTCGGTGCTCACGAAAATTTGTGTTCCTTTTAGTATATAGCTTGATAAAAGAAATTAAAAATTAGTGGCCGCTCAGGGCTATCTTTTCCCACAGAAGATTTAATATTCTAAGGTCCTCTGGTATATTTTCGAGACCGCTGAATATACTGGAGAGTAAGTGTTTCAACCCGACCCTAATATTTTTAGATGATTCGAAGATGTATGTATTAGCCAGTTAGCTATTTAAAACACTTACTGCTTTGAATTTTCGGGCTTTGCAAGATTTTTTCAGGTGTTATTATATATTTTATAGGTCGCTGAGTATGCAGAACTAGTTTTTTTTTTTAACTCTTATATTTTTTGTGCCTCTTAGCGCCGTTTTCATATTGGGAGGGTTAATTCAAATTCGACAGTTAAGTTTCAATTTTTTTACTGAAAGTCTGTAGTTAACTGCTGAATTAGAGTTAACTCGTCACTGTAAAACGGTCTTTAATGGTATTTCCTTTTTTTCTTTTTCTGACAGTTAGAAAGAATGACACGATTTGGAGATTAGCTGTTTTGCTCAATGTAGTATTCAAATAGGGTTATCATAATTTCTGTAATTTAAGATTTCTTGCAATTTGTTTAAATATTGGACAATAAAATACTACATTTGTTAAGAAATCTCACGGTGCTACAAAAAAAAAGTTCCATTCCAAGTTCTTATTTCTAAAAAATAATTTTGGCATTAAAAGATTCAATCCCCAAAATTTTAAGTTATTATAAATAGGTTAATTGTAAAAACAAATACTTTTAAAGCAAGCTTTCTAAATATGAAATAAATCGGACCATAAAAACTGGTTGACCAAATATAGCGACTCGTGTGCCACTTATCGGAAAAATTTGTAGTGGAGTTATTCTTTTTCATGTAGTTAATATACGTTCCAAATATGAACCAAATCGGACTATAAATACGAGGTTTTGAAATATCTCGACTGCTGCGCCACCTGTCGGATTAACTCATCTTTCTTTTTGCATTATCATCAGGTTCTAAAACAACTGTGAAGTTTCAAGTCTCTGGATCATCGAGAAGTTGGTCTAAAATTTATTGCAAGATTTGCCCCTAACAAACATACTTACATACATACACACATTAGGGAGATTCAGAAAAAAATAAAATTTTTTTTCTTCTAATTTTTATATTTAATGAACGATACGTTTTACTGTAAAGGTCTTGAAGTATTTTTGTAGAGAATTGAACGTTCTACAAAAAAAGTCTGAAGTTATTTTTCCATAAGTCAACTCTGTCAAAAGTAATTCGAGGTCAGAGTCGAAAGAATGGTGAAAAAAAAACAATTTTTCCTGTGTTATTCTTATGGGAAATTGAAAAGTGTCATGCGGACATTTTTAATAGTGTAATAGTATGAAGGGTTCATATTTTCTGAGACTGGTTTTGGCATCTAAATGAAACTTTTGAGCATGGTTCCGAGGGAAAAATGTAATTTTTTTTCTGAATCACCCTAACATACATAGGTACATAAATAATAAAAAGCTTGAAAAAATTAAAAAAAAACTTTTCAAATCTCAACTTTCTGCTTTAAAGTAATAATTTGCACTTAATATTTTCAGCACACTTTTTCCATTTTGCTACAAATGTTTAAGTTTTTCCTACATACTTAGCGGTCCACTTACTTTACTATGGCAAGTGGCGGCGGTGAAGCAATTTTTAACTGTCACGTCACAAACACTTCCTTGCTTTCTGTATAAGCGTGGGTGTGTTGAATATGTCTAGGATTCTGGACAGCCACTTCTGCATGTCAAATGGTCAGCCAGTGTTTTGCCACTATTGTCTGTTTTTAATGATTTGATGGTTCCTTTTTTTTCTTTTTTCGCTTGACTTTTGGCGGATATTCTGGGCTACACCATTAATTTTCATTAGAAGCAAGTGTGTGTTTTATATGTGCATATTTTTGTATGTATATACCTATGTAAATATAAAAATAAACACAAGAATTTATGTTTAGTGGACGATAAGAAGCGAATTTATGTAAGCCTACTTAAAGTTGCTGGAAAGATGAACATACGTCTGCGAGACGTATCATAGTTTGGTTGCCTTAATTTTATGAAGTTTTTTCCTTTTTTTCCTTTTATGATTTTTTTTTCCCAAAGATATGGCCTCCTTAAATATTTAGTTATTATTTAAATACATTTTATTTAAAAATATTCTTCATCGAAAACGGAAATACCAACGATTTCAATTTTCATTTCGCGAAAAAAGAGCGAAACGTTTAAAAAGCATAAGCAAAACTTTACTAACTCCAATGTACTCATATTTTGCCAATATTTTTTAAAAAATAAAAGAAATCATATAAATAAAGACATTCAAACACCTAAAGCAAAAATGCAAGTAAAAATATATGTAAGTATGAATAGTAAGCTCTCATTTCTTTGTATGCACTCACATACGAATATCTTTAAATAAAAAATTCAATCTGTGAGCGAATAAATACACAATGCACGTATTTTATTTACATAATAGGCAATGTGTCTCTGCTATCCACATGCAGCTTCATTCTCGAAATCAATTATATTGCTAAGTACAAACTTTGCAAAAGCCTTGACATTGTTTCCTCGCCTTGGCCTATTCAACATTCAATCACAATTTTCTTGCCTCACTCTCAATCATCGGTCAGCGTGCAACAGCTGCCAATTCCAATCTGCCTGGTCGCTTCACTGCCCAAGTGTCTTCTCTTGCATTCTTTTACACTTCAATGCCAATCAGTTGCAATATGGATGTTCTTGGAAGTTCAGTTAAACGTGCGCCACGTGTATTCCAGCAGATGCCACAACTGTATACTGGGAAGTTAAATTTTTCTACTTACAAATTCGGAACCTGAAAGATGTTGTAGCATTTGTTGGGTAGTATTTAGATAGCTTTTTGAGTAATAGTACTTACACTTTTAAAGTATTGTTTAAAATTTAATTGTTACCAATTCATAGGTCCACTTCGCAAAAAATTAAAAAATTATAATCCTCAAAATAGTATGACAAAGAAAATTGT
>NW_016188801.1:0-4061 GCF_001687245.7 Rhagoletis zephyria
CATATTAGACTTCTGCACGAATCCATTCAAAACTACAAATGAATCATTCGTATTCTAATTGACCTTTATTAAATTTAAATGAATAGGTGTGTTGATATGAGTATCGTNCTTCTGCACGAATCCATTCAAAACTACAAATGAATCATTCGTATTCTAATTGACCTTTAATAAATTTAAATGAATAGGTGTGTTGATATGAGTATCGTCATAGCAACAATCAAACGTTGTAAAACAAATTGAATGAATATGAAGGACAATAACTTTTTCATGAATATGAATATATTTTTGAACTTCCCTCATACATACATTTTTGTTACTTGTAATCACATATCAGATAAGCGAGCGCTGGGCGGAAACCAGACATGCGCAATTGCCAGGTCCTTCTGGCCGAAGGTGGACAGGGGGCGGTCGAGGGCACTCCTCACACTCACAAAGCCGCAGCCTTCACTTTTGGACCTCGAATGTCGCATTTGCCTGGAAGATGACGAGGTGGAATCCCTTCAACACTACCTTCTTGGGTGCCCAGCGTTTGCGAGGCTAAGGTTGAAGTACTTTGGCTCTCACATCCTTAATAGCCCCGAGGGACTCTGGGGCATTCAGATTAGCCGAACTCGTAAATACATAGTCGGCTCGGGGCGTTTTATCGATGAAGTATTGGGTGCCGTTTAGATTGTGGTATCACAAAGGACAATCTAATAACTGTCTAAGTGAGCAGATGCATGGGGCTGCCACCTAACCTAACCTAACCATTAACTCAAAGAACTCTAAAAACAACTACAATTACTCGAAATCATATTGAAACAAGTTTCATGAAAATAGTCATCCTAAAAAGAATAAATCAACTTCCATTTTTGTCACATAACGTTACTCTCTTTAATTGCATATATTTAAAGACCACGCGGTTCTATTGTTTTCTTTTTTCGAATAAATGTAGAGATAATTATGTGCTACACAAGGGTCCAAGAAAGTAAAAGAAAACAAATGCTTTTCCTTTTTTGTGTATCATTGAAACGTACGACTACCACGTACGTGACGTATACAAATGCCCATTNTACCACGTACATGACGTATACAAATGCCCATATGTAGTATAAAAAATTCAGTTTATGTGGGAGCTACCACATCCCCTTTTCCAATAACTCCCAATCTTTCCATGAGTATGGGATTGATTTCATATACCTCAACACCAAGTTCCAAAACTCTGCCATGAACACTTCCAGATATATGCAATATGAAAAATTAGGTTTGTGTGAGAGAAGCCACACCTCCTTTTCCAATAACCGCTAAATATAATCTACGAACTATTATCATGTCTACCAAATATACAGAAAAACTTCATAAAAATCGGTCGGGCCGTTTCGGAGGAGTACGACCACAAACATCGTGACACATATATATTAGATAATCACTGTTTGTTTTATAAAACATTCAAAGTCTTGGGAAAAGTCCAGAATCGAAATGTTTAGCATTTTTTAAAGAATGAAATAGGTTTGAAAATTTTATTAAAAACTAATAAAACGAGGTTTATGTTTAAATTGGAAAAGCTGCAAACAAAAAATAATATGTATATGTATATCTGTATTAACTATAAAACTATTAAACACCTAATAATTCCAATTTATGTAAATACATACAAAATTAGAAATATCCCTATAAACATTTTGGCGAACGTTCGAAAATTACCTTCGATATCCAATATGAATATCGAACTGAGAACGAACTCATAACCAACCCTAGTTTTCCAACGTTCATAGTGTATTGGAAATACATTCGAGATGGGTTCGAAAAAAAATTAAAACCATAGTAACAAGAGAGGAAGTGAAATCCAGCTCATTTTCGAATGGAAATATAATGCATCACTCTCTCTCATTAAAATTTCAATTCGATAATAGGCTGGAACGAAGGTTCCGTTTTGCTGGAGAATGGCCTAGTTGTCCAATCGAATACTAAGCTATTCCACATTCGTTATCAAAGGTGAGACTTGAAAAAAATGTTTCGAATTGTTAACCAAGCCCAATGTTTATTGGAATGTATCTGATTTTAAAACTTAGACGCTTCTATATTCAGCACTGCCTTCTTCGTATNCAATGTTTATTGGGATGTATCTGATTTTAAAACTTAGACGCTTCTATATTCAGCACTGCCTTCTTCGTATATATTTTCTTATTATTGATTTTAGTCAATTTGTTACAGCGAATAACGTTTTTATTTTTATATAACGCGCCACATATGTATGTAGGTATATCATGCATACGTCCCATATTCTGACATACATAAGCACGAAGACGAATGCACGCACGAACGACGAGGAAAAACGATTGAACGATCCAGAACAGGATTTTCTTCATAATATTATTATTTTCTTTATATTAGCTATACTTTCCAGATTTTTAGCTGGGTATTTTCATTGAACTACTACCGATCACGAACCGCACTATCCTTCTTACCGAGACCGAGGACGGCACACAGCACACACTATACTATAGTGACTATAGTATGACTGACTATCCCTGGATTTCAGTAAGCGGTCTTTAGTCACAAATAGTAACTTTTGATGGTGAACTTGGATTTTGAGACTATTTGGTATTCAGTACGCTGTCTCACGTCTCTAGTCTCAAAAAAAAAGTTACTAATTTGTCAGCTGGCTAAGAGTAGGTCTCAAAAATAAAAATATGGAGAAAAAGTTAATTGCTTTCCATTTTATTAAAAAAAACGCGAATATGAAGCGAGGAAATGTGTTCTATAAGAATTTTGTTAGGAGATACACNAAGCACGAAGACGAATGCACGCACGAACGACGAGGAAAAACGATTGAACGATCCAGAACAGGATTTTCTTCATAATATTATTATTTTCTTTATATTAGCTATACTTTCCAGATTTTTAGCTGGGTATTTTCATTGAACTACTACCGATCACGAACCGCACTATCCTTCTTACCGAGACCGAGGACGGCACACAGCACACACTATACTATAGTGAGGAAATGTGTTCAATAAGAATTTTGTTAGCAAAATGCTTTAATATCATACAAATCCATTGAAAAAAATATTTTTTTTTAACATTAAGANCTTCTTACCGAGACCGAGGACGGCACACAGCACACACTATACTATAGTGAGGAAATGTGTTCAATAAGAATTTTGTTAGCAAAATGCTTTAATATCATACAAATCCATTGAAAAAAATATTTTTTTTTAACATTAAGATCTAAAGATTATTAAAAAAATAAAACTAATAAAAAAAAATAAAAAAGTATTAAATAAAAAGAAAATAAAAAATCCTCTACGCCCGAGGAGTACTCGAACCCGGACCCTCTCGGCCGGCAGCCTTGGCCATTGCGACTCTCCGGACGGTGCAGCAAAAGGTATACGTAAACGCTATCAGTTGACTGTCGTGTTTTTTTTCACCACACATTTTTGGTGAACTTTTTGTGACTCTCCTACTAAATAGCCAAATCATCTAAAGTCACAAAAATGGTCACTAATTGCTAATCTCAAATTTAGTGACTTGATATGATACTGGATTACTGAATCCCAGGGTATAACTGGTATATCTCGAGAAATAAAAATCGAATCGCAACAAAAGAAAATTAATTTTCAATGGGAAGAGTTGTACTAAATGATGCCCTTCGCAGAAATGAGCAAAAAAATTGTTGTTCTCATAATATAAAAGTCAAACTGCCGAACTGTGTAAACCAATTTAAAGTTTTTTGTAATGGTTTTTATGTATACATATATGTATGTACGATACGGCTATTTAATATATTTAGTATACTTTATTGAATAATGAGTTTTTTACAAAGTTTAGAAATTTTAAATTTGTCAATTTTGTTGTTGAATAAACTATCATTTTTTAAAACATTAGTTTAATGAAATTAAATTAAAAAACTTTTCATACACGTACATATGTACTTATAAAATTAAATTTCATAATTCATTATCATTTGTATTTATTTATTCATTATTTTTTCATTATATTTTATTATTTTCGTTTCATGTTCATAAGACAAATCTATATATATAAAAATGGTGTGGAAAATGTATAGTAATTCATCAATT
>NW_016188803.1:288-592 GCF_001687245.7 Rhagoletis zephyria
CACGTCAGGAGGCATCTATATGAACTGACGAACAAAGTCCAGAGGTTCATTAAGCAATCTCTGGACCCGTCAGCTCACAGACAGGCCCGGAACGGCATTCACAGGGACGCAGTGTCGAGTTATGTAGACTCAAGACCTGTGAACGCCGTTCTAGGCACATAAGCAACGGACATTGAAGCGACGGAGCTCCATCTGCCTTGGGAGACCAGGACAACAATAGCCCAACTTCGCTCTGGCTACTGCAGCAGGCTAAATGCCTACCTGAGTAGGTTGAATGCGGATGTGCCGAACGAATGTCCGGCAT
>NW_016188803.1:637-4061 GCF_001687245.7 Rhagoletis zephyria
TTCGCATGCCCGGAAAACCCCACAACCCTAACGGCGTCGTCCCTATGGACCGACCCCATAGAGGCTGCACGCTTCTTGGGGCTGCTGTTAGTGGAACTTGACGACAACGACTGAGGTATTTGCCTATTTAGGCGGGGTTGTTGTAGCCGCTACAACAACAACAACAACAACAACAACAACAACACTTTTGTAAGTACTCCAATATACCACAAATAGACTACATGGTCCAACGATTTTTGCAGGGTTGTTTCTTTTGGTACATAAGTTGGTACAATATTAGTTATAATTACATATATGACTTCATATAAGTATATTATTCACAAAGGCGCATATTCATAGTCATATTTAGTTCACAACTAAGTCGAAACTTTCCTAAGTTACAACTAACAAGAAATGGCTAAGAAATTTTCTTGAGTCAAATTTCCTCAAGGCAGTACGCAGTTCTAAAGAAATTAACTACGCTTTCTACTACGGATTTCTAAATTTTTTTGTGAAAAAAGAGCACAAGGCAACCCAGGTTTGCAACAGAAATATATGCCCGTTCCATTATTTCTTGAGGAAAAAGTGAGGCAACAGGCTGTGAGGTATCAAAAATGTCAAAATTCCTTAGACACACACGCGAAATAATGGCAATTTTTTCTTGACCGTTTTCTTGAGAGCTGCATACACGGCTTAAAGCTATTAATAGTCGCCTTAGTTTCGACTTTTCTGGCTAAGTACCAACTTCAAATTTAGTTTCGGTTGCAGATGCAATTAAGTCGTAACTAGGAAGAAGTATTTTATTAAATTAAAGAAAAAAGACGAAATTGTAAAAATTTAGTTGGCAGAGCGTGATTTTGATAATATTGAATTATCTCCAATTGAAATCTACAAAGAGCGATCCATTTGAATCGGAAGATGAAATTAAATGCGCATTACAATTCGAATAAGGCTATATCACAATTTTATAATTGGAATGATTTACATATATAAATGCCAATATAATTAGTCAATTTCAAGCTTGTTGTTTTAAAGCAAATTAGCGCATAACACTTAGGGCCGGTTTCTCCATCTCTGGTTAACACTAACTCCCCGGTTAAACATTGTTATCGACGTTCTAACTCCATGCATATAACAGGGAGTCGATAAGGTCGGTAACGATGTTTACCAGGGGATTACTGTTAACCGGAGATAGAGAAACCGGCCCTTAGATAATTGTTTGTATGTTTCACAGCATGCTTTCGATAAACATCGACTTCACATCATTGCGGTAGTTCTGGCTATTTCACACAATTAACAATAAACTTATACCTTATTCTTTTGCATAAACATGCAATGAAAGTAAAAATTACATAAACGGATGATCAAACTTGACATTATTTAAAATAAATGTAATTTTTCCAAAATATCGTAAAGAAAAATCGATACATTATCACACGCGTTTTGCTATATCGTAAAACTAAGTTAAAACTACTTAGTAGAAGTCTGAAATGCGACTATGAATAGAAGTGAATTTTAAGTTGGTACTTAAATTTAAGTTCCAACTTTATTAGTTTCGACTTAGTGGCTGTACTATGAATACGCGCCAAAATATTTACGAAAAAATAGCTTTTGGGGCACACTGCCAAGAACAAAAACTTTTCTAAATGCTTTCCAGACAAGCGATATCTACTTTCTGTGCTACTTGACCGCACTGTCCGCGAAACCTCTAACAACGGGCGTCATTTGTTGAGTTGCNCAGTCTGTATACGCAGAATTTTGTCGATTACTGGAGCCCTCAGTGTTGCTTACTACACTGTTGCCACTCATCAATGCCTTTTCATAAACTTACCCTTTCAACTAAAAATTTTCGTGCTATAATAGATTTTAGCTAAATATAAACTACTTAGTTTTCAACAAAAACCTTATTCAATAGTAAATTTCAAATATTTTAAACATTTTTTGAATAGGAACTTATAACTTTTTTACCTTCTGTAAAACTGACGAAGTGGCAACCATCAAAAGAAGGAGAAATCAGCTGACACGGAAAAATCTAAATTCCGCAGATTTCTGCGCTATGGGCTACAACTACTACTGCGGTGTTCAGTTTTCATTTACATGGCGCTTTGGTAAGACAGATCGTGTCAGCTGACTCGGGTTTACGTACCAGTAGGTTTACGTTCTTGATTAATTACGGCTTAAAGTTGTAGAAATTAACCCTTTCGATACCAAGTACTTTTTTTCGATACTTACTCGATATCGAACAAAAAGGTATCGAGTAAAAAAATTTTGGGTATTAAAAGAAAAGTATCGAGTATTTACTTGTATTTACTTGTATCGATTGAATCTTAGTCCTGGTCTGGTTCTTTGGTAAAAGTGCGTGCTTTCATTGTTGTCGATCTACAAATATCGTTGCAATAACTTTCTAGTTTCTATTGAAGTAAATTCTGCTTCGGATTATACTTCCAATATGTCACAGGTGTCAAATAAATCCGGGACCGGCTGGCCGAGAAGAAGTAGTCAGGGTCAAGTGGACGGCAGTGTAAATAATGGTTTACAAAAATATTCACCTGGTCAGTGTTTGGCCATAAACCGGACAATCAATTTGTAAGTATTTTGTTTGGGTTTAAACTTTCGGGAAATATTTGCTTATAGGGAATTTACATGATCCAACTTTCACAGGCGTTTAGTTGAATCAAAAGTTGAACGAAAGTAGGCAGCCGACCAACTTCAATGAAAGCGATTAGTTGAAAGCCGTTTACACCAGGCGATTGTTGCTTTCAAATAAAGGCATACCTAAAGAATACTGGCTCTTGAGCTAGACACCCCTATGCTGTAATCCGAAAGTTCGTAGTTACGAATTCGTAGCTCCGTTCCGAAAATTCGAAAATTGGTATGCTGTAATCCGATCGTAACTATCAACGGCGTTACCAACTAAAATAGTGAAATTCGAAGTTCTTAATCAGCTGCTTTGACTGAAACAAATCAATATAACTATAATCGCAAGTGAACAGTGAAATTAAAAAAAATTGTTTAATCGTATTTGAAAAAGCTTTTCCTTAATTAAGTAAAATAGAATGGATTCAGTGGCCGGTGCACTTTTGTCTCAGGAGGAAGAACATGCTGCAGTCAACTGTTGCATTAATATACAAAGGAGATTGCTACGAGACAGTTCTGATCCATTTACCTTAAATGATAAATATATGTTCCCTCTTTTTAAGGGCGTCCATTCAACTAAATATTGTGTTGCTTTAAATCTTGCAACGCTTTCCCAAAATTCCACCACATCCTCTTTAACTATTACAAAGCCTCGGGCAATGTCCGGCCTTTCGCTCATGCTTTCCACCAGTTTTCGTATTGCGAGCGATTTGCTGTGATTGTCGACATGATAATTTTGTAAACATTTAATAATACATTGGTTTTTATTCACACTTCAACTTAAATACATATTTGCGCGTTTCCACAC
>NW_016188804.1:0-4061 GCF_001687245.7 Rhagoletis zephyria
AGATGAAGATGAAGATGAAGATGAAGATGAAGATGAAGATGAAGATGAAGATGAAGATGAAGATGAAGATGAAGATGAAATTATATATGTATATTAGAAAATAAGTACATGTGTATGTATATCGCACATTTCTTTCTTTCTGGAGTTTCCTCTATTAAGTTTCACTTCTTCCGCGCGTAGGGACTACACGCACTGAGTTTTTTTTATTTTGGTTAAATAAACAATTTGGTATTAGTATTGAAAGTCTCCTGAAGAGAATCAGAGTTTCCGATCGAAAAATATTGACTTTCAAGAATTCTATACCATTACAACGAAAACTTTTATTTTTCCCATAAATATAAAAAAAGGAAAACTTAAAGCACTTTGAGCGACCTCTAAATATTTTTTGGTTTCAAAATATAAAATAGGGTTATACTTGTTTTCGATATAGAATAATCATAGGGGATGAGAGCATTACGACTTTTCTGTTTTTGGACCACCCTAGTGTTCAATGGCCTTGAATTGCGCTACTGAAGCGCTTTAAAACTTAAAAAAATATAGTTGATTCTTTATAAAATGCTACTGTTGCCCTGGCGATTGAAGCTGGTAAAATTTTTCAGCGAATTTAAATAAGAAATGGTATTATATTGCTTAAACAATTATTTGGTTAATTGATGGAGAGTACACTTCTAGACGAAAATATAAATATTTCATGAGCATCCTCGAAATTTACACTTAGAAACGTAAAGTTTGGTGCCAACAACTCTTTCGACAAGAGGAAAAATTTTTGAAGGTAGCCCCAACCCTAACTCGGAAACCACTCCGATGTTCATAGATAATTATGGAAGCCTACTGGTTTTTAAAGGTGAGTCCTCCTTTTAATTGAAAGACATAATTGAGCTTACTTGTGCCGAAATTTTTCACAAAAATAATGACAACTGGACGTTTTGTCAGTATAGCTCTGCAGCAAAATAATTTACATATTCTTTTAAAATATTATGTTTTTGCTTTTAGGGTAGCTTTATTTTGTTCAATTACATCACCGAACGCGTTCTGGTTGAAAGTACTGTAGGTTCCATCAAAACTGTCCATGAAGCAAGCGAAAAGAATAACTTCAAGTAGAGTAACGAGAATCAAAGATTTAGTTCATTTTTCCAGTTGAAAGACTCGGTTGAATGAATAATTTCAGAACGAAACCAGCAACTCTATCCAACACCAATATCATTGTTCCCTGTCTGATGTAAACACGGGCAAGCTTTTATGATATACCTAGGGATGGCAGCGATTAATCATTTGATTAAATTATTCGATTATTTTTGTCCAATTTACGTCCAATTGTGCCGTAGTTTTGAGTTTCGTTAAACGATTATTAATCAATTAATTGTAGAATAGTCGTAAAATTATTTTCAATAAATATGAATTCTGTAGTTGTCTAAAAGCCATCCGTCGAACATTCTTTTTTGCTAGCTGCATTAACTATAGTCGACCCGAGGTTCAAAAACATTAATTTCAAAGATCCGTTTGAATTGAAATTATGTCACTAGAATCAGTAGAAAATTAAATCGATATTTGGGCTTCTCATTAATCTTTGGGTCACCCACAAAAAGAAAAGAATTTTTATTTAAATTGTCAAGTCCAAAAACTAAATAGGAATGTCATCGACGCTTGTGAGGAAATGAAAACTGTTTACCCAAAACTTTACGATCTTTGGAAAAAATAATGCATTGAGTCGGTACTTCGGTGACAGCTGAGCGCCTTTTTGCTAAAACTGGTGCTACAGCCACCGAGAAACGCAACTACTTAACGACGAAACACTTATCAAAACTATTGTTTTTCAAACTTGGTTAAATAATAAATAGTTATCGCTTTATTTTATTTAAGGCTAATTGACAAGAGAATTGGAAATTTTTTATGGAATTTTTTTTTGTGAATACTCACTGTAAATAATGCCTTTAAAAATTCGATTAATCGATGATTTCTCAACAATTGCAATTAATTGCAATTAATATTTTGGCTTGTGATTAATCATACGATTAATTAATCGATTATTTTATATTTTTTGCCATCCCTAGATACACCTATTTATTATTCATACGACATACTTATTTACTACTAGGACATTCACTCTCCTTTGTATAAGAAATATTTGTACAGAAGTTACATAAATGTATAAAAACAAATCAACTACATTGAGTCATAGCCACATTCCGATGATGATGGCGTATGGCAAATTAATTGCCAAGTGTAAAGCACTAGCACATGAAAACATATCAAATTCGTGTGCGGGAGGACCCTACAGCGTCAAAAGTGAAATATGGTGATTGTGAAAAATTATATGCTGACAGCGAGTTTCAGGGCGAAGTCGTCTGTAGTCTATCATTTGTCGCGAGCATAACGATGACATAAAATGAAGGATAAATTACAAGATGATGAGTTGATTTTTGAAATTTTTAAGTGCGGAAAAATACTTTTTTATTGCCACAAATTTATTACTGATTTTTTCTCTTGATACTGTGCTTCAGCCAAAGTTTGTTTTAGTTAAAGAGTAGAAAAGGAATATGAAATCCATAGCCGAATGTTTTTTTTTTTGTATGTTCGAATGTAGAGATCCTTTGTTAGACCGGCTTGTAAGGCAAAATTTTTTTTAGTTTCACTTTTATTTCAACATATTTTGATTCAAAGAAAAATACTGATAAAAATAAAATATTTCATAAAAACATGGTTTAAATCCTGAAATTCCTGCCCGTATTTTGTTTGTAAGTCAAATATTAGTGGCATTGTGCTACTATGATAGCACGGCCGAGTAATCATAGCCAACTTATGTACAGTAGTCGAAAAAATTATAGCCGCACCAAATTTTTTAAAATATTATTTTTGTTGTTATTTATTTCGGTTAGTTTTTTATAGTGCGTTCTTTACCAACATCCGTATAAATTAAAGTTTAAAGCCAGTGTCACACGACTGGGTATTTGCCAAAATTTGGGGTAAATCGTATCCCAATTGTTTGTATGTACCAATCTTTTGATTACAAAAAAAATTGTCCCATTTTTTTTACCAATAGCCCAATATAAAAATTTAGAAATCTATACAATAATGTACCAATCGAGTGACGCTGAATTCAAAATTTATGCAATTTAAAAAAAAAATCTACAAATTTTCGTTAAAAGTATGCCGTATGAGTATGCAGTTTTGTAGCCCATTGAATTCTAGTAGAATAAAGAACACGTTTCAAATGGCTAAAAATGTCGATTGCTTTTTTAAAACTTTTAAAAGTTCGAAATTTGTACGAAAGTTTGTTGATTTTTATACCTTTCATGAGCATGAAATGGTATTATAACTTTGGTCCGATGTTTGTAAGTACCAGAACAAAAAGAGATAGACCCATTAAAATGTATACTTATATGATCAGAACGTCGAGCTGAGTTGATTTAGCCATGTCCGTCTGTCCGTCTGTCTGTCTGTCCGTCTGTTTGTATGCAATCTCTCAGTTTTCGAGATATCGGACCACCAGAACATATAGCTCCCATACAACTGATTGTTCAGATATGAGATTTTTCGTTATAATTCATCCATTTATGTAGCTAGGACCATGAAATTTCGCGCTGTTTTCACTCATTATCAACAGAAGACTTACAGTGAAAATAACAAAGATCGGGTCACTATAACCTGCAGACCCCATACAACTGATTGTTCAGATATGAGATTTTTCGTTATAATTCATCCATTTATGTAGCTAGGACCATGAAATTTCGCGCTGTTTTCACTCATTATCAACAGAAGACTTACAGTGAAAATAACAAAGATCGGGTCACTATAACCTGCAGACCCCATACAACTGATTGTTCAGATATATTCATAATATATTCAGATATTCATAACTTATCCATTTATGCAGCTAGGAACATGAAATTTCGCACCATTTTCACTCATTATTAACAGAATACTTACAGTGAAAATAACAAGGATCGGATGACTACAACATATATCTTCCATACATCTCATTGTTCAGATATGGGATTTTACTGTTAAACTTCTTTATTTGAACAGCTAAAACCGATATATTTCGTAAGATATTTTATAAA
>NW_016188805.1:0-1505 GCF_001687245.7 Rhagoletis zephyria
TAGAATTCTCCTTTCTGTGTTGCCGGAAGAGGGGAATATGACCCCAAGCTCCCTACTATTTATTTTTATTTGAACAAAAGAACCTTATCGTATTTTCCTTTTAATCGTATTTTGTTTGGTCTTGCTTTCCACTCTTGGTTTTGTAGATATGGCAACACAGTCCTGCTGCCATTTGCACATATTCTGCATGTACTCTCATAAAATTAAACAACAATCAATTTTTGATAAAAAAGCTGTAATATACTAAAATTATTTATTTGTTTGAACGTGCACACTCTAACTGCGCATATATTGAATGTAAATAACCTGTAAATTTAGTGGAAAGTGCATTATATATTGTAAAATAGTGCCATACAATTTGGTTAAAATTACAAACTTTAATAACAAATTCCTTAAAAAGTATAAGGTTGCGCGCTTTGAAACTGTTAGACCCCCCTCTACCTCCCATATTCTCCTTAATGCTGTACTCCGGGGTTACCAATCTAAAGCCCACCCCCGAGATTCTCCTCCGATTTGTAAAGTGCGCCTTAAGTTCTGAACACATTAAAAACGACGAGCTATGGGCCACAGCTTCCACTTTGTTATCTTCATTGTCTAAACGCTTTGTCGATGGCGACATGATTTTTTTGAATGCGTCGGCGACATCATGAATTTGTAAGAGTTTGACATAAAAGAAGAGGAAGAACCTAATCTGTCGCTGGAAAAATAGAAATAGATCTAATCTGGCCACAACCACAGTCGTCGCGTAGCCCTTTCGGCGCCAAAATAATTATCTACATAAGAGTACGTGTTAAAATAATTTGACAGCTATGGTCCATAGCTCGTCGTTTTCATTGTGTTCGGGCTATTAATGTTGTGGCACAAAAGAGGTCCCTACAGTTTTATGTCGACTTTGAACGGCAATTTTGTTTTAATTGGAAGCTGTTTTTCATTTTCAAGTTTTGAGCACTTCTAATCATTACACCACAGCGGCCTATATACGAGACCTATATTCATATAAATTTTTTGGATTTTGGTATCGATATTTGGAATATCGAGTCTTTTTATTCCGATATTAATGGGTACCCGATATTTTTAAAGCGATACTTTAAATGAGTACCATATCGATACTTTCTGTTCGATATCGTGTCCCTAGTGATCCCCGAAATAGTGCTATAACTTCTACCGCTTAGACTTTGTTGCTTTTTCAATTTTTCCTAATAAACAATCGTGGTACAAAGCTCAATAAAAACATTAAAAATAAAATGTTAACAAGCCACAATAACATTGACAAATACATAGTTTAGGAAGAGCCTGCCTGAAACTATACAAAAAAGCAAATAAGCAAATGGATGTATAGAATTGACAACAACAACCACGCTATCGAGTTTCAATAGCGGCAAATCAGCTGCACTTGATAGTAGTTGGTTGAATAAGGAAAATGAATTAGCAACAAGAGTTTACGGGATGTACATAGCTCAGTGGTTAACGCTTCTGACTTTGAACATCGAATTCGCAGGTTCGAT
>NW_016188805.1:1603-4061 GCF_001687245.7 Rhagoletis zephyria
AAAATCACATTTATTATAGTTAAATGCTAGTTTTTCCTCTTGAACGCTTGTATTGAATTCATAAGCATTTAATTTAAGTACCAAGGAAATATGATGCTTATCCGTAGGTGATAACGAATTGAGACATTCAGAAAGATCTAAATCAATATTGTCACTGATACAAATGAGATCTAGAATTCTATTGAGTTTGTTTAAAAAGCAATTAACCTGCACTAATTTAAGACTTAACAAGTTATCTACAACATAAGAATCGATCACTGAATTGGCATTCATAGGTATAAGACCAGATTTAGATAGCTTATCAGACCAGGTAATATTTGAAAGATTAAAATCGCCAAAAACGCATAAGTGGTCTCGTTCTAAATGACTATGAACTAAAGATGTAATATTGTCCGTATGAGCCTTATAAATATCGTAATTACTCCCAGGAGGGATGTATGACGCGAGTAAATATAAAGAGTCCGAACCTGTGTAACCATTAATACAAACACATATTTGATCTAAAATTGAATCATCATTACTTAGCGAAACCTGGAAGACATTAAGATACTGACGTACTGCAATGAGGACTCCTCCACCACGATTCAAGCCCGTTGNGAATCATCATTACTTAGCGAAACCTGGAAGACATTAAGATACCGACGTACTGCAATGAGGGCTCCTCCACCACGATTCAAGCCCGTTGTGATGACATCACGATCTTTGCGAAAAACGGTAAATAAGTTCGGATCGAAATATTCACAATCAAAGAAATTTGAATTCTGCCAGGTCTCAACAAAGATTATTATGTCGAATTCCGAGACTGCACTACGGGAACATATGACATCCGACTTGGTACGTACACCTCCCATATTTTGGAAGTAAATCTTGGGCGATGGCTCAAATTTACTAGAGTTGGCTAGGTTTCATTTTTTGGTTGTTCTTCCCGTTGAAAAAATTTAAAGGGACGTACTTCGACATTTGCTGGCCATATCATATAGCGAAGCGTTAAAACCCAATTTGAAATTCACCTTCCTAAAGGAAGAAATATCTGCACCCCTTTTGATGAGCTTGAAGCAGAAAATATTATCTTTATCAATGCCGGTATTTCTTGCAACGAAAGACAGTATATTTTCCACAAGTAACACTGGGCTTAAATGAAGACAAATGTAACCATCTTCTTGAAGCAAATACATCCAGATCTTTGCTACTATTCCGGCCGAACACAACGTTCCGCTCAGCCTTTTTCTTTTTGCGATTCTTATTTTGTACTGATTCCCATTGTGCTTCAGGGAGAGAACCAGCAGAAACTGTAGCAGAAGACATAGGTTTCGACGAAGAAGAAGAAGCATTAGGCATATGTTTGTGATTATCGCTCATAAATGGCATATCAATCGCAGAAGTCAAACTGCCGTATATGCCAGTGGCAGCGGCAGCCGCCTATGAATATGTATTAGCTGAGGCAGCAGCGGCGTAAGTAAGCAAGCCACTGGTCTGAGCAGTGATCGGACTTCTACCACATTGTGGTAGATCTGCCACTTTTTTGAGCTTCTACCACATCTATCACATACNAAGAAGCATTAGGCATATGTTTGTGATTATCGCTCATAAATGGCATATCAATCGCAGAAGTCAAACTGCCGTATATGCCAGTGGCAGCGGCAGCCGCCTATGAATATGTATTAGCTGAGGCAGCAGCGGCGTAAGTAAGCAAGCCACTGGTCTGAGCAGTGATCGGACTTCTACCACATTGTGGTAGATCTGCCACTTTTTTGAGCTTCTACCACATCTATCACATACGTCTGAAATCTACCACATATTCGCGTTTTTGAGTAGTTTTATTTATATTGCCCGACATAATTTTCTTAATTTTAAGAGCGAAAATTGTCCAACACTACACTGACAACCGGCAGAATGGGAGGATAAAATGAACTGTAAAATAATAAATTTTCTAAATATTCAAATTTTCGACAGGAAACGTGGTTTTACTGTGTTAAATTGCAAAATATATGATTTATAAAAAGAAATAATAGCGAAAATGTTAAAAAAGCGGCGATTTTTGTGAAAGTATTCGAAAATTTCAGTGCATCTAAAGTTTCTAAAGCGTTGTTTCTAGAACGTGCCACATTTGTTCGCTCCATCGTGATCAGAAAATATCTTGAAATGGAAGGAACTGCTTTACACTGTCAAGGAAAAAAATTGCCAAAACTCAACGCAATTTTTAGCAACTTCAATCTTGGACTTTGTTACACTAAATTCTTTTTTTTTTAGATTCTAACTAAAATGTTTTCAAATAAGGTGAAAACCTGCAGAATTTTTTTAATTTTTGTACAAAGTGTGATCTAAAACCTGAGATCTGCCACAGTTTTTTGAAATCTACCACATTTTTTTTCTGATTCTACCACACAAAGTTTTTAAGTCCGATCACTGGGTCTGAGTTGTAGCTACGGACGTACAGTTGGAAGCCGGCAGAGTTGGA
>NW_016188806.1:0-4061 GCF_001687245.7 Rhagoletis zephyria
GGTCATCAATTCCATTCCCACTCGCCATGATCGAGCAATCGTCGGCGTATGAGACAATGGAGACTCCCTCTGGTGGTTGAGAGAGCTTTGAAATGTAAAAGTTAAACAGTAGCGGGACACCACCCTGTGGAACCCCCTGTTTTATTTTTCTAAGTTTGCTCGATTTGTCTCTAAACATTACCGACGAGTGTCGACCGCTCAAATAATTTGCCGACCACCGTTTGAGCCTCTGTGGGAGAGAGGAAGCCTCTATATATTGTAGTAGCGTGGAATGGCTGACAGTGTCAAAAGCCTTTGACAGGTCCAACGCTACTAGAATCGTGCTCTGACAGGGACGTATACGGTTAAGGCCACGAATTATCTGAGTGTTTATGGCGTTAAGTGCTGTTGTTGTACTCTGCACTTTACGGAAACCATGCTGATGCTTCGCTGGGGTCAGGTCGCAAGGCCTCAAGTGACCGGGGAAAGGAGTGTTGTCGGTCGATACGAATCTCCTTTGTTGGCGGGTTTCCCCAGTTTGAGCAGCGGGACCACTCTCCCCACCTTCCAGATGTCTGGGATGGTGAGAGTCGCCATATACAAATTTAGGTACGCTACTCCCGCATTACCCAAATTTTTCAGCATCAGCATGCATATTCCATCGGGACCCATGGCTTTGGAGGCTTTCGCCTTCCCGATGGCCACCTGAACTTCACCGCAGGTGAAAGCAAGGGGGCACAATTTGTTGGCAGTTTGTGCAGCCTTCTGGTCACTCGACGCTTGGTTTTGTCCACCGGAGGATGCAGTATGAACTGCCGGCTAAAGTAGCTCGCGCATGGCTCCGGTTACGACGAGGCATGGTCGCCGAAAGAAATTTCGACTCTGTCGTCGTGTTTCGTCGGATTGGACAGTGACCTCACGGTTGACCATAGCTTAGTCACTCCAGAGGTGAAGTTACAGGTCTTCAGATGTTCTTCCCACTTCCGCTTATGTACGTTCACTAGTTGCCAAATCTCCGCGTTGAGATCCCTGATACTGGGATCTCCGGGATCGGCCTGACGAAGGCTGTCACGCTCATCGGCTAGAACAGCCGCTTCGGCGGGGAAATTTGCCGTTACGAAGCGAGCTGCAGAAGCGGTGAAAGCCCTGCGGAACTTACGTCCACTAAGGTGGACGTCGGTTGGTGTGGGGGGAGCAGCGAAGGTGTTTTCAGTAAATTCCGCGAAGACTATCCAATCAGCTTTGGAGAAGTTGACATAGGTTCGATGCTCCGCGGAAGCAAAGTCGGTTGTTATGTCTGGCGAGCTGCTGCAGCTGCCCATAATCCTGGTGGGAGCGTCATCGTTGATTGTGCGGATTGTCGAATCGTCTATCTGCTCAGCCAGATCGGTTCCCCTACGATCGTTTGACAGGCTTGAGTGCCAAAGATCGTGGTGCGCATTAAAGTCACCAACTACCATTCGGTTTTCACCGCTGAGGAGCGCACCTAGATAGATAGATAGATAGTTGGTTGGGTAAGGCACTGCGAACGGTGGGTCTATTGTGCCCCTAGCTCATCACAACTCCTCATGCAGCCCCAGAGTGTATAAAAACTTCATAATAGACCCCGGGGACCGTGAGTGTATGTGCTCCTCTCTTGGCCAGGCGTGCCCTATGCTCCTATACCTCCTGCGCGCAACGGCCTCACACTCTGAAAGAAGGTGCAGGGGAGTTTCCCTGGCGGCATGGCAGAAGCGACACAGGTCGCTGGACCAGATACCTAGTTTGTACATGTGCCCTCTTAGCCTAAAGTTGCCAGTCAAAAATCCTGTAATAACCCTCAATTTTTCCTTTGGAAAATTCATGAGTAGCCTGTATCTTGTCAGATTGTAACCTCCTAGTAAGCTTTTCGCCTGACGTTGACCCATAGTGTCACGCCAATGCAGTTCCCTCAGTGTGCAATTGTCCCTTCTGAGCATATCCTTTATGGTACTGGGTCCCACTGCCAGAAAGGGCTCAGGTCCTATCGGGGTCGAGGAAGCGGCTAATCTGGCCAGGTGATCAGCCTCATCATTTCCTGCAACCCCCATGTGCCCAGGTACCCACATTAGTTGGATATCATTAACCTCCGCCAGAGCATTAAGACTCTCGACACATCCCAAAACCAAGGAGGACTTGATCTCGAATGCTGAGAGAGCCATAAGTGCCGACTGACTATCACTTAGTATAAGTATCCTTTCATTCCTATAGTTCCTATTCATGTTGATCTCTGCGCACATACTGATGGCATATACCTCCGCTTGAAAGATGCTTGGGAAGGTTCCCAGGCGCACCGAAAGCTTCAGCCTGGGGCCGTACACGCCTGCTCCAATCCCCGCAGGTCTTTTGGACCTGACCGGATAGCAATGCCCTGACATTCTAGGGTGGTATCCCTGCGGTCGATGTCTGCTTCGATAAGACGATACTGTACGGTGTGGTGCGTGATGAACGCTAAGCCACCACCATTATCTCGCTCGCGATCTCGACGGTGCATGTTGTACCCGGCACAATTCAACAATGTTGAATTGGTGTGCAACTTCGTCTCTTGGGCCGCAGCTATCAGTATACCATGCCTTCCCATAAAGACGGTTATCTCCTCGATCTTGCTCTGAAGCCCGTTGCAGTTAAATTGAAGGAACTTCATGTGGTTCGGGAGACGTGTGGTAATGCGGGGTGTGAGAGATGTGTGTGGTCGTGTCGCCATTGGCTGTGTGCGCTGCTGATGTGGTTGCCGTCCTGTGATGGTGGTGGGTGGCGTCGCGGTTGAGGTTCCCGATCGTGCTGCGCAACACGGGCCCCCGAAGTTCACATTACGGAATATCCTGGTCTGACATACCGTGCAGATTGTAGGAGGAACCAAATTAAAAAAATTTAAAATTAAAATTAAACTCCAAAAAATGTGATTAATAACGAAATAATTACATGAAACACCATAAACAAAAAAGATAATAAAACNTAGGTGAACTAAATGCTTTAATGAATAGAAGTAGAGATGTTGATGTGTTCTCCAGTCGCTGTTCTTTTAAGTTGGCCTTGAGGTCAAATTATAATTAGTCTTAAGTTAAATGTTATCTAGTCTGTAAGGTTCGGTAAAACCATAGACTTAAATAAATAAATAAAATTTAATATAATAAAATAAAATAATGTTTATGTTAAAATAAAAATATAAAATAAAGAAACATTTTTTGGAATCGCTCGGAGTGGGGACCGAACCTGGGTGCTAGCGTTTACTAATTCAACAACCTCATTTTACAATTTTAAATCCTCGAAGCNTAAAATTTAATATAATAAAATAAAATAATGTTTATGTTAAAATAAAAATATAAAATAAAGAAACATTTTTTGGAATCGCTCGGAGTGGGGACCGAACCTGGGTACTATTGCGTTTACTAATTCAACAACAAAACAAAACTTAGAACCTCATTTTACAATTTTAAATCCTCGAAGTTCCTCGTCCAGTCACGCGTGGTGCGCAGACCTGAACATGCCCTAAAGTGGCACCAGCCAAGGCGTAGGTGCACTTGACTGATGTCACATTACGGAATATCCTGGTCTGACATACCGTGCAGATTGTAGGAGGAACCAAATTAAAAAAATTTGAATTAAAATTAAACTCCAAAAAATGTGATTAATAACGAAATAATTACATGAAATACCATAAACAAAAAAGATAATAAAACAAAAACAAAGGTAANTTATAGTTAAGAAGAGATGGGTGCATGTCTCCTCTTTTAACCCTGAAATCTCGGAGCAAAGCGTTATCGAATATGTCGCAAAACAAACTGGTATTGACATTAAACATCTAGCCTGCAATAAACTTGTAAAAAATGGCACAGATTTGAGTAAGCTTCGGAGTGTGAACCTGAAATTTGGTGTAGTTCCTGCTTTCTATGATAAAATCTTAGCTTCTGAGGTTTGGCCGTCGAGTATCAGTGTAAGGCCATTCAAGTTTTTTCAAAAGGAGGTGAAGTCAGCCACTTCAACTTGCCTGTTGTGCTACGGAATCCCGCAAGTATCAGTCGAATTTCAAAATATACTACCAGAATATGGCTGGGATGCGAACA
>NW_016188807.1:0-4061 GCF_001687245.7 Rhagoletis zephyria
GCTAGCTATCTTTGTTGCTTTCACATGCAAAATTCTTCTTTAAGCGACCGGAAGTGGCGAATCAATGAAGGCTGTATAAATATTAGCTATACATGGGTTGCATATGCAATGTGATACTGGCGGCATCTACATGTGATTTTGCTGTCAAAAAGCTTAACAGTGGCGTGTCTTATGTTAAGGACAACGAAAACAATTCTTTGCAAATATAAACCGTAGGGAATTTTAAATTTTCTGTTGTGATACGATATATCTAACAAATTATTTGCAACTTTATAATTTAGGAAAATTAAGTCGGACTTTTTCACAAACAAATTTTTTAAAGGTGACTTTGCCACTTCTCCATTTGGTCAACCCAACTACAATAAGGGGCACAAACCAACAACAAACAACAACCACATTCTCAAGTTTAAATAGCAACAGACAACAATTACATGCCAAACTTAGCTCAGTGCGTAGGACCACTTGCTTTGAATTCCGAAGTTGAGAGTGCAAGTCCCAATGAACTCCATGAAGATATCTAATGCGGAGATGTGGTGATCTCCGAAATAGTGGCTATAACTTTTACCAAAATGTAAATTATTTGTTGTTTTTCTACCAAATTTTTCATTAAAAATGGCCACAAACTTGGTAGTTAATTGATTTTAAATACATGATTATTTTGCTATTTTAGATTAATTTCAATTATTTTTAATTAAATTAAATTAAATCAAATAATTCAAAGTAATTAATCAATTAATGTATAATTAACTATCAATTGTTGGGTTCTGTAAGAAAATTAAAATAATCATTAAAATTAAAAAAATGCAAAAAANGTAAAAACAGTAAAAGCTTTAATACTGTCAATGTTAAAAGATATGTTAAGTTTGTAAAAGCTTATGTTACGTATAACAGCTCAGCAGGAAATTTTTCTAGCCCAAAAATAGTTCAATATGTGTTCCTTTACCACAACACTAGTTCCCGCTCAATCTCCGAACAACGGCTTCAATGGTCTACTTTACAATAAAGGTGTCATTGGCGGTGGACAGTTGACCCATAAGCATTCCAATGTAGATAGTTCACACCAACAACGCAATACATTATCCGTGCACGTTGACGCTTGCACTGATAAACGAATCGTAGTTAGATTTGAAATTTCTATGCTTATCTGCCAGCAGAAATCGGAATTTTTCCCTCCAGTGTCCATCATCGAATAACAAAGCAACCATTCCAAATCTTGTTCCGGTAGATACTATCTCTGAACTATTAACTTTATTTCATGCGGACACTTGCGCATTGCAATGCATTAATCGCCTGCTGTGCTGCTGATTCAAACTCAACATTTGGAAGCACGTTTACATGTCTGGCTGTAGTTGAGTGCACTAAGATTCTTGACACAATTTTTGTTGATTTCCAGAGTGTCAGGGTTCGAATTCCATTGCAGGCGACATGCAATTAATTTGTTTTTGTTTGAAGTGCAAAATGCCATATGTGAAGTGCAAAATGCCATCTTTGAAGTGCAAAATGCTTCATTTTAATAAGTGCATATTTGAATATTTACCACTATACAGTATGTACTTTCATTTATGTTTTTAGTAAGATGACAGACGTTTTTGTTCGAGTTTACTATTTCTTCCCTCACTGTAGCGACCGTTGACTTTGAAGAACGTAAGGATCTCTTGTGAACAGTATTAGACCGCATTAGACGAAGAGGACTGACGCTAAATATGTCAAAAAGCAAGTTCAGTTACAGTAAAAAAGAATATCTGGGTTATTCAGTCTCAGCCGCTGGAGTCACATACCAACGACATCAACAAATGCCAAATGCCGACCAATCACCTCAGACGTTTTATATCTTGATTCTCCAGAAACGCCAGGCTTTTATTGAACTTATTAAAAACGGGTACGCCCTTTTTGTTTGATGACGAGTACATAGACTCATTTTTAATCCTTTGGATTTATCGAAATAAACATTTGGTCTATAATTTTATCAAATTAAAGTGAATAGCTAAATTATAAAATAAACTATTTTTTTCATAAGAGTTTAGAGACTTGAAATGATTTAGCGATATTCTAGCCATTTTTGTTTATAAATAAAAAAAATATAATTTGTTTTTTGTTATTTTATGGAGTTATAACAATTATATTCAACAATTTTTATGAGCTTGAGGCCGTTTTTAGTGAAAACAATGTTGCTTTTCCACAACAAGTTTTCACTAAAAACGGCCTCAAGCTCATAAACATTGTTGAATATAAAAAAATATAAAAAATTTAATTGTTCACAATTGTTGTTATTTGAGATTGGAAATGGGAATTTGTGTGTGAGTTTGAGTTTAGAATTTTTAAATTATATTGCTGGCAAACGTCAGACTGCCTCTCAATGGTTTTACCTTGTTATGTTTTTATCATGTTACAGTCTAATGAAACTATTCTAACTTGAATTCAGTGAAACTATAAAAACATAATACTAATTCCATCAATAAATTCATGGATATGATAAATAAAGGCTGTAGATATATTGAGCGTTACATTTTTGCCATAATTTTTCAAGTTCTTTTTTTCAATAAATAAAAAAATCTACAAATTAATATTTCCTTATTATTTAAATTCCCGTATGTAGGAGTATGTATGGAAGAAAATAATGGTCCTCACCAGTCTGAAAATAAAAATTACTTTTATTTTCTTCCGTCAAATAAAATTGTTCATAGTGTTGGGGCAAAACAGCGGTACGAGCAACATGTGTTCAATAATGGATTCTATTCTTTCAAGTAATGGTTTCCGCTTATGATAAATGAATGCTGCAGCTGCGGAAAAACTTATACTCATCACGGGAATGCCAGCGTATTGAAGCACTTTTCAATTAAGCAACCGTTTTAAAAATATTTACCTTTGTGCAGACACACACACAAACATATATATTTTCATTACGAAAATTCCAAATGCCATTTTGCCGTAAACCTTTTTCAACATATTCCCACTCCTTTCTGACTTTTTTCGCGGCGATTTTAAATTATTTCTGTAAAGTTTTATTACGCTCATATTTTACAAAGCGATTTAATTGTTGCGATACACCCTACAAGCAAAACAATGCTCGTCAACAACATGCATACATACGTATGTAAATGATAGCTACCCTGCAGGGAAACCGCGGACTAGTGAATCAAATTTGTAGTTCCGTACTAGGTCTTTATCGCCAAAAAGGAACTAGTCCGATATGAACCAAATCCCCACCAGTCCAAAATCGGAGAAAAGTGGTACTTTTAAAAAACTAATTTATTTCAGTTTTTCACTAGAAATCGATATCTAAAGTGACGAATTTAGAAATGGTTCGGAACTATAGAAAAAGGGATGCAGAACGAACTAGATCTTATTTGTCGAATTTAGAACTAATTCGGAGCTATCGAATAAGGGATGCAGCGGGGGGCTTGTTTACTTTACATAGATCCTTTCAAACGTACGTTAAAACTATGTCCAAGTAGACCACCTGGTTCTCAAATTTTTGCAGGATATAGACAACTGGTTGATGTTATATGTATTTACATACGTGAACATGTATGTATGCATATATAAAAACATATTTATTTCAACCCAGAAAATTAGGGAAGTAAAATTTTTTAACAGCAACACCTGTAACACTATTACACATTAATTACACATCATTTGAATTGTTGGAAAATTCCTGCTGCCACCAACATATTCGTGTATTCGCTTGACGCTTGTGTGTGCGTTTTAAATTGTGACTTTACAGCAGGCAACCTACCCACAGCTGGTGCGTTCGCCACTTTTTCGACATACATACATACATACATACTTACACCTTTTTACTTATGTACATGGGCGAGGAAAGGCTGCCAGCTAGAACTTTTGTTGCTCTGGCTTTGTTTTACTCGCATTTATGGCTTGAAATGTTATGTGTGAACGAGTTGAAAAATTTGCTGCAAATGTGACTGGGCGCAGAGCCTTTTAAAAGCGCATTTCCATTTGTGTGTGAATACACGACATATCGTTACCTCAACAAATATTATATAAAGGCTCCATCTAAAAATTTGTGTATTTATAGAGAAATTACAAAACTTTATAAAATC
>NW_016188808.1:0-4060 GCF_001687245.7 Rhagoletis zephyria
AAAAAGAAAGTGTAGTAGTTGCATAAGAGCGCAGATACATATGTATATACATGTACATATGTACTTATACATACATATACTTAAATAAGTACCCAGTCAACCAGCGGAGTCTGCAAGCTGCACAATTCTGCCAGAGAAGCTCCGAAAAGAGTCCCAAAATAGCATGTTCGCCGTAGCAAAGGGCCATCTGAAGATATATGAAAAAAGTGTGCCTATAGAACTGCTTCAATGAGGGATTTCGGAAGCCCAAAAAGCTCACTCAGATATCCCACAACGACTTCGTGCGTAGTTCTCTATTCGTCTGGGATTGTTTTTGGAAATAACTCTTTAAATCATCCGAGGATACTCTACACGGATTGTTTTCCACGCTCCGATAAAGGTCTGAGGTGGAGGATTTACTGTTTCTCAAAATGCACCTAATTTTATTTATAAGGCAGGCCTGCGATCGTTTCCCCCTTAAAGTACTAAGACCATTTTGGGTAGTTGTTAGGTACTATGTTAAGAAAAAAATAATAAAAAAATTCGAGTTTCCATAAACCTTTCATAATTACTTAATCTCTTAAGGGGTATTTTTGGAGCCCTAGAAAGCATCAAGCCCATTTTTGTGACCTTCAACTGTATTGAATCGTACTTCCGTAGGGTTGTTCTGCATCGACCTGAACAAATGGTAGTCTGATGATGCAAGGCGGGTGGGATATGTCTTCCCATCAGGTAGCAAAGTTTCCCATCAGGTAGGTAAGTTTCAACCTCTTGTGCGACCGAGCGACCGCGCATTGTCATGGTGGAAGTTTAATGACATGTCTGGTCCCCCATTCTTGTCGTTTCTCCGCAATCGCTCGCTTCATTCTCATAAGCTGTTGTTTGTAAAGTTATCCGTCTATGGTCTGAACACTTTTCAGTAGCTCATGATACAGAGTTCCCTTCCGGGCCCACCAAATGCAGAACATTACTTTTCTGACAAGGACATTTGGTTTTGGCGTCGGTAATCGCAAATGTCTTGTTGAGTCACGTCTAATATTGACACAACTTTATCTTGAGTTTGTCTTCGTACAAAATTGCTTCCAATTCGGAGTCTACAAACGGGGATGGCCTTCCTTCGCGCTTCTTGCCGGTTGCGTCAAAATCACCACTTTTAAAATGTCGGAACCAGTACTCAAAGTTTGAAATTGATGCAGCCTTACGCAGGTAAAGGATGTCTTTCTGGAATGGAGCTTTCGTAGGCTCAAAAGGTGAAATAAATTTTAGTCGTCGCACGAAAAAGGAAGAGTTTTATACTTTGATGAAATGATACATACTGTAAAATTTGATTAAATTATGATACTTTAACAAGAAGTTGGCTGCAAAATTGTCCGTTATGTTTAAACACTACTAATGCACTCTTTTCACAAGGGGGAAAATGAGTAAGTGTTATAATTTTTGCTCTTTTTAAAAAAAATGTTTTATCAAAACGGCTCATTAGTTAAATAAATAAAAAGAATTTGTTATCCTTTTTTGAGAGACATTTCTTTGAGATTTGGAATCACTTTGCGCTTAGCTCGATTAAATTCTTTGGTGGCGCCAAACATTTTCTATGTAATGCGCCTGCAAAAAATCTAAAGCAAACAAGTATTTTTTTTTGCGTTATTGTTTACCTCTTAATGTTTTCGCAACTCCCATAAACTCAACAGCCCTTTTTAACCGACTTCAAAAAGAGGAAAAAGTTATCAATTCGTCGGTCATGCAGACGCTATTGGGAGTTTCTTTTCTTTACAAGTTTCTATTTCAATATCCTCGTACAAAAATTACTTACAATAAACTTTTTTTCTGCACTTCGCAGATTCTTTTTCGTATTCAGGACAAATAAAATAAAGGACGAAATTTTATATTATCATTTTGATGTTATGACTGATCGACTGTAAACAAATAAGTAAATATGTAATGTTAAATAAAATAAGTAAATAAATAAAAATATAAAAATATAAAAAATCGAAAAAATCTTTTTTTTTTATTGATAGCTATCAACTATAAACTATAGTTTATGTCCCAGAGTAGTTAGCTACAAGTAAGTTGGCATCTAATGCAGAGGAAACTAGTTCTCACTATTTTGCGGCCATAGCCCTTCAAAAGTACCACGACTGCTAGTTAGTTAATAGTTAGCTACAAACTAGTCCCACTTCCTGCAGGGAATATACAAAAAAAACACTTTCGACTCTCTTTTCACTCCATATTCAGAGCGCTCCGCATTTGTCTGGCTGGGTAGTTTGCTGAACATCCTCAAGGATGAGTGACATTGTTCATGATTTTTATTTTATTTTTATTTGCTTCGTGCTTGTGTATACGAGTATTTGCGGTTTTTATTAAGAATTATGAAATTTTGTTTTTGTCCGCCGTTATTATCGCAATGTTTGCAATTCTGTGGTTACGTATCAATTTTCCATTCTCAGCTGTCTATTGTACACTAGTTTTACATTTGTTAAATTCCACACGTATTTAGTTGTTTTTTTTTCAAATCGATTCGCAATCGTCATGCCATACTAATTTCCATATGTTGACCACCCCTCCACCCATTAGGTTGAAGAAGCATTTAGCTTGAACGCGGTTCCAGCTTATTTGGAGAAATCGAACTCACAAATTAATGATTTGGTACAACTGGTGCGCACAGATCTTGCCACGGGCACACGGCTAACCATCGAGGCTCTGATTGTACTCGACGTGCATGGTGGGTTGGCAGAAATATAGTTTTTGCATAAAAACTTACAAAAGAGCACAAGATCTGCATATAAATTTTCTCCTCGCAATTCTAGCTCGCGATGTTGTCAAATATCTAATTGATGTCAATGTTGAAAATATCACTGAATTCGATTGGATATCTCAATTACGTTACTATTGGCGAGAAACTGACAGTAATTACGCAATAATTAAAATATTCTGCACTTATTTTTTTTTATGTAATTGACGATTTTTGCAGAGGGTGAGGAATGGGTCTGCGTGAGCATGGTTGTTACGGATGTTAAATATGGCATGGAATATTTGGGCAATAATCCACGTTTGGTTGTAACGCCGCTTACCGATCGCTGTTACAGGTAAGTTAATGCTTCTCATAAAGTGTATTTAGACTATATTCGTTAATATCGCAATACAGTATTTGGGGATTTTCAACATTTCAACATTTTAATATGGGTAGCGAAAGTTGAAGGCCTTCACTTTGTGCCACTCCATACAGAAAAAAAGCTGAAAGGTATGCAGAGTGGAAGACCTCATGACTCTCCGGTAGGCCTTTTGGAAGGGCTTTCAGCCGCTTAAAAATATATACAGAGTAGTTAAGTAAACCCAATTTTACTGGCTACCTTTATTAAACGTAATACGAATTATTAACACTTAAACCTTGAATGCCTTCAAGTATCCTTGTCTATTCGAAGGTTCGTACAGCAAAAAAACTGTATACAAAAATTTATTCCGCGATTGGCTTTTAACGCAAAACGTAGATATACAGCAGCAATGGAGTACAAAGAAAATAAGAAAAGGTGGAATAGAAAAGAAATTATAATAGTAAAAACCATTTAGTCACATCCAGTTGCTCTCCACCCACACAAAGTAATGCAACCAAAAACCTTTTTTAATGGCTTTATAGATAACGCTTTTATATTAAACCATATAAATCATTGTTTGATGGTAAAAACAAGCAGTGAAGCGCACACTCACACAAACATATTTGCATAGCACGTGTATGTGAAACGATCTTCAATATAAAAAATTGTGCTATGGGTGCCTTGAAAGAAAAAAACAATTCGAATGTACAGCCAGATATGAAAATTCATGGACAGTCAACTCTGAATGTTGGGCGAGTTTTTTTTTTTTTACTTTCACCGTGTTAGCCAAAGGCAATTGTTGTTGTACTACTTCATTTATACTTTAAACTTACACCGGCTAAACGCTTCCAGTGTATTGTACTTAACACAAAATAGCTGACTAAACATGTTTGCGCGTTTTTTTTTCAGAACGCTTATGGGCGCATTGAAATTATGCTTGGGCGGCGCTCCGGAAGGACCAGCAGGCACAGGCAAAACGGAGACGTGCAAAG
>NW_016188809.1:0-4060 GCF_001687245.7 Rhagoletis zephyria
CGGAGGTTTACCATTGCCTGCCGAGGGACGACCGCTGTTAAGAAAAAACCTTTTTCTATATTTTTTGTGATGTGTCTTTGACCAGGGCTTGAACCCAGGTGCTGATGAGTGAAAGCGCGCACTGTTACCACTACACCACAGCGGCCGACTAAATGTTTTATTTTTCTCAAATAAATTGCTAAAAATATTCTCTAGATCTAAATTATGTATTCAAATCGATGTGTCCATTGAAACACATAGTTTTTCGAATACGGAATAAAGCGAAAAAGGGTGATTAATAATATGATGATATCAAGGATGATATGTATTCAAAAAAATTAAAAATAAAAAAAAATATGGGAAATGATAAAAACTTATCAACTTGGTACCAACTTTGGATACAATAAACAACTGTATTCGTCTCATTGCCTCGTAGTTTAATTGTTGTTAAGATTTCTACTGGGTGTGGGGCGCACAGGTGTGCTTTTTTTAAGAAGTTTCTATCACGTGTACGGTGTTGCACTCGTGCTATTAAACTAATGATTTTTTCTCAAGTAGTTTTGCTCAGTGGCAAGTTATACATATGTATGTAAGTAGTAGCGGCGCATTGAGTGAACTAAATGCATTCATACATACATATTTATGTACAACTATAGGTAAATACCAGGTAGGTTAAGTGCGGGTGATAAACCCATGTAGCATAGTTAAATCTGTGTACATACCTGCAGTTCAAATGGGGAAGAATGTTACAATTTCGGCATGTGACTGAAAAAAACTCTAAAATACACACAAACTGTGGTTTCCAAGACATGTACGAAGTGATTAGCACAGCAGCATTCTTCAACTTGTCAACTCGCGGGAAATTTCCCGATTTGCAGGGAATTTCGGTTTAAGTGGCAATCGGGGAATGGGCGATTTTTTTCGGGGAACTGGGTATGTTATTTTTATATCTTAAAGTAACCAAATTAGACGGATATGTTAATTTTTAACCATTTGACCCTTTTTGGAGCGACATTTTTTCAATTTGAATAGCAATATCTCCACAACAAGAGTTTTCCCAGATATAAGCTATATACCACATGGAAGCTAAGGTTTGGGGCTAGACTTTTGGAAACTTAGAATAAAATCGACTGACCAGTTTTTGAGAAAATACCCGAAATCTCTATTTTCAGCAGCCCGATTTTTAGTTTTCAGGCGATAACGTTATGGCGTATTTATATTTTATAAACACAAAAGATAGCGTTAGATAGCTGGTTTCAAGACCCTTCTACTGATATCCACATCAGTGACATGGACTGGGCCTCAGTGGTAGTTTAAAAAACTGCCTTTTTCGAATTTCAGGCAGCAGCTACGCCCACACAGGCATACGAATCAAAACATCCTGGAACAAAACCTTAGTTTTTTGTGTACTTTAATTCCTGAAAGTTTGAAAAAAATTAAATGATGGTACGTACAGACGCCACATACATACCAAAGCATCTCGTAGTGGAGACACGAACCAAAATACATTTACCTCTATATCTTTCCAACTAGTGGCCGGAACTTAATATATAAGGTATCGTTTGAAAGGTATTGGCCTATAGAATAACACTAAACATGTTGGTTGTGCCCTCATGCCCCCTTAAACCGGCAAAAGCAAAAAAACGTTTTTTGTTTTGCAACACTTTAGCCTAATTATTAAGAATCCGGTTAATCTTTTACGAAGCTTGATTATATTTTCTGGACACACTCTGCAAGACCTTTCCAACGACATATCAAACATGTCGATTAGACGTCTGGGTAAAAACTTCCAAATCTCGTGTATATATAAGTGAGTCATTTCAGCATGCTACTGTGGATGCTTTCGTCACTCGCGCACACTGCCGTGCGCTATGATAAGTATACACGCAAACATTTTCTATTTACTGGTATAGAAAAGCAATGAACTCTGAAAAGAGTTAATATTTTATTCAACAAAAAAACTTTTTGTGTAACACATAAAGCATATTAAGGGCCGCCAACTTACTTATTTTAAAGTATAGTTAAATCGTTAACGGATAAGATAATGGCCCAGAAACGTAAGGAACATACATAGACATATGTTTACTTGCCTTGAAGGAAAGGCGTTCGCTTTATGAGCGAAGAGTTAAATTCATGAAAATCATAAAAAAAAAATTTAATGTCAATGATGAATAAATTTTGAAAAGGGCTAAAAAGGGCTAGGGACAACTTCAAATTTTTGTGGCCAAAAAAAAAGAATTTTATAGGCATATTTAGCCACCAAGGGGCTAAAACGGCAACACTGCTTGTGAGCCACCCCTAAGGGATGCTGACCGCTCTCTGAGCACGTGTGTGTTTCACATACGAAGAGCGCCAGCTGAGCAATGCACACAGTCCCACTCATTGAATCGTTTGAATGGGTTAGTATCAGTGTTGCCATTTTAGCCGTTTTCCGGCTAGATTTAGCCGGCTGCAATAGCAAACAGCCGGAGAAATTTCGGTCTAGCCGGAAGCCGATTTGTTAGCCGTTTTGTAAAAAAATTAGCCGTTTTAGCCGATTTTGCTATTTCTTTGTTTTCTTAAAATTCAAGTATATATGTTTCCATTTTTGACTAAGCGACCCAA
Organism: Rhagoletis zephyria; assembly: GCF_001687245.7. Taxonomy (NCBI): domain Eukaryota; kingdom Metazoa; phylum Arthropoda; class Insecta; order Diptera; family Tephritidae; genus Rhagoletis; species Rhagoletis zephyria. Next base: position 2,584 of record NW_016188809.1, read on the forward strand.
AATCTGTTAGAAATGGCTACTAGCGTTATCGTGGAGGCAGGGTTATGTAAAATTGGGCTGATTTCGAATATTTTTATTTTAAACAAATATTTTTTTTCAAAAGAAGGCCGTAACGGGGACTTTCTTCATAAAATGTTTGTTATCAATGACTTAAATTTAGGTGTGAAGTTTTATTCGCAAACTTAGAAAATAACAAATTGTTTCACTCTTTGCTTAACAGGCGTTTGTGTTTGGATATACTGCCAAGAATAAATGTTACAGGTATTGTCTTCCCAGATAGCGTATATTCAATTCTTCCTTAATTACAAAACATCATTGTTGCCCACGCTTAAAGTTTTAAGGCAAGGGAAAAATGGAAAAATGGGCTTATTTAAACTAACTTGTTTTCCTGAGAACTTATTTAAATTCCAAAAACCGAAGGCCAACTTGAATTAAAAGAACCAGCACTGAAATGCATAAAAATGAAAGTAAAAGAGCACAAATTTCTATGTAAAGCAAAACTCTCTAGGAATACAATAGGTTTGTTCGTCGTGAAAATTATCACTCAAAATATCAGTCAGTAAGAAAAAATGCTCCCACATTCTCTCTCAAGTAGAGAAACTTGCAAATTTCTGCACGAACGCAAATCTGCAGGAACTTGCAAGTTTCTCTGCCAGCCAGTGCCCACGGTTGCATTTAAAACATAAGAAATTTGTATAGAATTTTAAAGTTCTTTCAGCGGGACAAAAAACAGGATCTACATGTATATTTCTTGCTAGTCCGACTTTCTTCAACACGCGTTTCCTATATCGACTATGGTTGAGATTGCGTTACGAGTACGTTTCAAATCATGGGAATTAACTAAACTAATTAAGTAGACAAGCNTGCAGGAACTTGCAAGTTTCTCTGCCAGCCAGTGCCCACGGTTGCATTTAAAACATAAGAAATTTGTATAGAATTTTAAAGTTCTTTCAGCGGGACAAAAAACAGGATCTACATGTATATTTCTTGCTAGTCCGACTTTCTTCAACACGCGTTTCCTATATCGACTATGGTTGAGATTGCGTTACGAGTACGTTTCAAATCATGGGAATTAACTAAACTAATTAAGTAGACAAGCCTTTACTTAAATTTTTTATTATAAATCGCTCAAGTTTGTACATTTTTAAATTTGACGAAGCTGTTTATTCAAATTATTGTCGACAAAAAATGCAACCATGTGCCACATTCATATGTTTTTTCTAATTGCAAATTCTTGCCGTAGAATTTTTTCCAGCTTGAATTTGCAGCTTCTCCCCAAGAACTAGTATTTCTACTTACGATTTATTTAAATAAAACATGTGAAATTTAGTTGAAACAGTTTAGCCGTTTTTAGCCGTTTTTTTTTGCAAATCTAGCCGGTTGGCCCAAAAAATTCTGGCAACACCGGTTAGTATGCCGACCATTGCATTAAAACATAGCTGGGCACACCAACACAGTCTCATTTTGTCATGGTATT
>NW_016188810.1:0-4060 GCF_001687245.7 Rhagoletis zephyria
TTACTTGCTTTTCTCTACGATTTTTGAGTGTGTGGGGTTCCGTTTGATTCCCAAAATTGGGAGGAAGTGATTTCTCGAAATTGCAAATTCTCATAAATAAATAATTTCCGAAATAGGTTACAGCGGACAATATTTACACTTTTTTTGTTAATACATGTAGTTTTGAAGTTAACAAGAAAAGAAATGAAAATAGATCCCAACGAATGTTATTTCTTTTTTTTTCTTGGGAAAAGTTGATAATTTGCGACTTTTTGTAAATGGTAGAAACCACCACAAACCCACAAATCAGGTTTTAGAATCTTTATTAACTGCTTGACCCGATAGCGAAGAAAAAAGTACGAAGAAACTTGTATAAGAATTTTTATAACTAAATAATAAAATGTATATGTCTAAAGTTAGAAGCAAACGCGCTTAAAATTGTTTATTAATTTTAAGATAGATATATAGGTACATATGTAATAATTTCGGCACATACCCTTTATTGATACATAGGTAATACTTATTTAGAAAGCTGACAATTTTCGAAACAGAGATGTTAAAATCGTTAATAATTTACATTTTTCATAATGACACTCTTGTCACTAAAAATATTTCTCCAATTAATATTTTTATTTATTATAAGTACTTGCACAAATTTAAAACAAACAAATTAATGATAACGTTCAATAAACTATTTTTCGTGTTGAAATTTTAAAATCTGTTCAATAAAATTCAACCTTGCGTATTTTTCAGTGGGTTTTGTGTGTTTAGAATATTTATATCGATTGATTGGTACTGAATGAATGTGTGCACACATAGCAAAAGCTGCATTCATCTGAATGCTTATTCAGTGTTAAAAGTTAATGTTTCGTCATTCATTTTTTTTCAATCTTTCTTTGAATATGGTTATGTTTGTAATCGTATCTACTTTGAGTGAATGTAGAATTGGAAAATTATAAGCCACATTCCCCACCAAGGAAAAATTCAATGATAACATAATAACATAAATTCGATGATTTTTAATTTCATATGATTTCACAGTTTTACAGTTCTGATGCCTATATTACTTTTCATATCAATTCAAGTCTGTTACATGCGCCCAAATATGTAATACTTCTATATTGGCAGTAAGCTAACTTCGCAATGTGTAAGCATTCCAAATTCTAAGCGAGTCAGTCTAGTACAGTTGTTGTGTATTTAATAGGGATGTCTCGAATGCCCNAATTCGATGATTTTTAATTTCATATGATTTCACAGTTTTACAGTTCTGATGCCTATATTACTTTTCATATCAATTCAAGTCTGTTACATGCGCCCAAATATGTAATACTTCTATATTGGCAGTAAGCTAACTTCGCAATGTGTAAGCATTCCAAATTCTAAGCGAGTCAGTCTAGTACAGTTGTTGTGTATTTAATAGGGATGTCTCGAATGCCCTATTTTTCACATTCGCGAATGCGAATGTTATGTCATCGTTTTTATTACTTTAAAATTTTGTAAATTATTATAACATTAAACGAGTGCTTAACCTATACAGTGTTTTAATCTTGTAGTCAAAGTTCAAAACGGCAGTATTATATTTCATAAAAAGTAATTTTGCTGCCTTTTCTCCCATGAGGCGATTTCTTAGAGGCTCAGCTGCACTAAAAAATTGCCCACTTGGAACGGCGGGTGGAGCGCTCAAATATTTGCGACCCAGATCTGTAAATTTGTCGTATTTTTGTTTAGTTTTCCACCAATCGAGAGGATTTCACCGAGATGAGCCCATTTTTCTTCAAGATAGGCCTTCAGGTGAGCTTTTATTTCAAATTTATTAATGTCTCCAGATTTTACATTCGAGCCTTCGCTCGCTAATCTAATAATTTCTAGGTTGCTTATACGACTATTAGCAGTACATGTTAAAGGCCCATCAATGTTGCTTGATATACTACTTAGGGCCGTTTTCTCATCTAACCTTTAGATTACCGGCCACTTTTTCGTCTCGNCCTTTAGATTACCGGCCACTTTATCGTCTCGATATACGAGTTTTCGTTTTCGCATTAATTTCTCGAATCGATAAATTGTTGTACCCAACTTTAAATTTTGGTTCGGTTTTGGTTCATGAGTCAGCTATATATGAGATATTGCAACCAAGGTTTTGGTTTTTGCTAACAGTTGCTCTTGCTCTATATTTGCTTATGTTGCATTGCCAACCTTTGAAATTTTATGACGAATGTAGTAAAGTTTCACACTCGGAAACGTAGTGAAGTTTCACTCTACGGAATAACAAATTTATTTTTACCGGTAAGATAGGAAAATGAAAACACTTTAAGCGCCGGTTACTCAATGTCTGGTTAACACTAATCTCCGGTTAAACATAGTTATCGACGTTACCGACTCCCTGTTATATGCATGGAGTCGAAGTCGTCGATAACGATGTTTAACCGCAGATTAGTGTTAACCAGACATTGAGTAACCGGCCCTAAAGTGAGGAACAATTTATCTGCCCTGTTAGTAAAGGCAACTTTACCGCTTACATTAGAAAACGGCCCTTAATCGTTTAGCGCCTGAAGCTAAAAGCCGGTTATTACCCGCACCCTCGTTAGACAGACTTAGAGCCATTTCAACAACATTATTGAGGACACTCTGCCCATGTACATATTCGCATTCGCAAAACATTCGTATCATTTGATGAAAATGCGAATGTCGAATGCGAAAGTGTAAACTGATGCGAATCATTCGCATAACGAATGCGAATGCAAATAAACGGTTTTATTGATATATCTGTACTGCAATGGTTTCAGACGATACTAGCTCTTACTGCCAATATAGGAGTATTATATAAGTTAAGCCAATAAACTATGATGGTCACCCACGTAACATATTTTGTCTCTGGTCATTATTCCATCATTGTAAATAATGAAAATAGTTAACGCCTTCGCAAACACTTGCAATGCAAGAGTACGTTCNTTTACCATCCAGTACCAATAATTTGTTCCCAGGGTTGATATATTTTATACTTTAAAGTTTAAACATATCTGGAATTGAAACAAAAACAAATATTTTATTTCAACGTGTATGTACTTATGTATAGAAGTTTTCTGCCAATAACCCAAAGCCAATGACTAAGTCTTCCTTTCTGTTTGCGGCAATATTATATCAAATATAATTGTTTAATTGGCGCCCAACGTGGGGCCGGGTAAATTATAAAATAAAATACAAGTCAAATACTGATTTAAATAAAGCAGCACCAAAACGAAGGAACTGAATCAGTTGCAAACGAAAGTCATATATTTCATCGATGCAACTCATATCGACCTTGAATGACATTCAAAGAGGAAGAAAATCGAAGGCAACTGAAGCAGCGGAGTCAAAGCAAAGGAAGGAGCTTATACGTAATATGCAATGTAAGTGATATGCTCAGTGTAGTTGAAGTTGCCTACATTTTTAATAAAATTTAATAAAAATATAAAGCAGGGGCTATCAATACCGTGAGATTGCCTTGCCTTAAAGTACTAAGTTCCTGCTCTATTAAATAAACCGGTCTCTTATCTGCATAAGTAAAATCTAGCCTCGCTATTATGGCTTTAAAATTCAACCCGGTATTAAAGGAAGCCAAAACACCATCTGCGGCGGCTCTTATTTTATTTCGATGATTATTGCGACCGCTTGGTAATGCTTTGCGCTTCCATCGTACCTTTCGTACAGTTTGTAGGCCGTGTGAGCCGCTTGCCTCCATGAGACATAGTTCTCTTGTTTGCCGTCAAACTCAGGCAAGGATTTTACGAGGTCAAGGGTTTCATCGCATTTCACATGACCTTTAATCTGCACTTCTGCAAAAGATTCTAAAGTAGCAGTCAATGTAGTTTTAAACTTCTTTGTAATTTCCTCTAACTTTTTGTCAAAATCTTGTCTCTGCGTATCTAAGGCAGCCGATATCGCTGCTGCAAGAACCGTTTGGAGTTCGTCGGAATTCATGTCTATTTCTTTCTTATCTTTTAAAGCTAATGAATTGAAAAGGCTTACAAGTTCAGTGTCGCTCATTAATGAAAATACCAATCGTGGTTGAAAGAAAAAGGTTGATTTAATCGAAAAAATAGCA
>NW_016188811.1:0-4060 GCF_001687245.7 Rhagoletis zephyria
CTTCCTCGTGAAGAGTATCACCAAGGTCTTGGTAGGATTGACGCTAAGTCCATATTCCTTGAACCATATGTTCGTTTTGTAATAACTCACTCAGGACATGCAAATATTTACCTTTTACAACGATGACTATGACCAGTGCCCATTAGTCTTAGAAATAGATTGTTAACGGTTAGATTTCAGAGTAGTGGAGAGAAAATGCTACGCTGGCTAGTGCCTCTGGTACGAATTTAGTTGCGTAGTCACTGTTGCTGACATAATATCGATAAGTAAATCAACTACATCATAGATTAATATACATACATACATATGCATGTACAATTTATTAATTTCACTAAATTTTCATGGAAATCTGTAGAATCTGTAGAAATTATTTATAAATTCAATGAAAATCATTTCGACAGCAGCAATAGCAACAAAGTGCATGAATACATATGCACTTATTTATGCCTAATACCACTTTTCATTGGAGTGACCACAGACAAAATTGTCGCTTATTTTCGCCGTATTCAAAAAGCAATTTGCCAATTTTCATTAAGTGTGGAATTATGTTGGAAATTTCAATCTGAAAAATGACCAAATAAAAATTGTAAATCAAAATATTCGCTGTGCTTATTAAAAGCGGCAGAAAGTACAAAAATGGCACGCATGAAATAAATACGAATATTAGAAATCACAAATATTTTGGGACAGTGGTTTATTAGAATGAAGCTCGACTTGAACTTAAATGTGATTGATAGTAAAAAAAAAATACAATAAAGTTCGAAAACAATGTAAATTATTTGCCAACATTAGCAGAAAATGAACTTTCCTTGAATTGCAGCAAAAAACTTATTTAAAATTATGTTTTTATATTTTTTAGTCTTTAAGATCTCTAAAATGTAGCGTGGTACATTTTATTTTTCATTTTTATTTTTTATTTATTTTACGGTAACGGGAAATTATTAAACTTTATTTAAATCTTTTTGATTTTTCTTTACTTTTTTTTTGTAAAATTCCTGGTATTAAAATTAAGCTAAAATATTCTCAATTATTTTTTAACTAAAACAACTTTTAAAAACCCTTTTTAATCTTATAGCCAAATTTTAAGTACCTAGCGAGAAATTTCAACGAAATTTCGGAACTTTGATTTTGGTAACTAATTATTATTGAAGTTTCGGAATTTTTTTTGGTAAGTAATTGTTATTGAAATTTCGGAATTTTGGTTACGATAATTTATTTATTTTGCAGTAACCGAAAAGGCAATTCAAGAGGATTTTTTGGAGCTTTTTTTCTTAAGTTTTGAAATAAAATTGGAAGCATATTTGGTAAAATATTTCCTAATTGATAATTTTTGTTAATAGAATAATTTTCTAACTCTTTTTTATATATTGGTGAATTTCTAAAAAGTTTTGAAATTTTTAATTTTTATTTTTATATTGTTTTTAAAACGTGGTTAAGCTAGTCACCAATAAATAACGCTATTTTTGTGCCATAATATTTATTAGAAATTACGGTCCTTAAATTGTAGATACAAAACAAATTGAAATAATTTCTTTAAGATTTTTTTATCTTTAGTAAGAACTTTAATCTGCAGTATGGTATTTTGAATTTTTTTTTAAATATTTTTCAGAAAAGTACTTTTGTTGCGGTTATGGCAAAATTATCAAAAATATTAATTTTTGAATCCTTTTGGTTTTTCTTAATTTTTTAATAAAATTTCAGGTACTAAAATTACGATTAAATATAACAATTTGAAGTAGTTAGGAAATTTTAACGAAATTTCGGAATTTGTTTTGCGGTAAGGATTTTTTTTAATTTATGGTTTTTATTTTCGATAATGTATCTACTTATTTTACAGCAGATAACTGAAAAAGTAATTCAAGAGGAAGTGTTTCAGCGATTTTGGTTTTATTTAATTTTTTTAAGTAAAATTTTTGGCAATTTGGTTTAATATTTTTAATTGACAATATTTTTTTTAATCTAGATTGATAAAATATTTTTTTTCTATTAGTCAAATTTGTAGAAATTTTTTTATTTATTTTTTGTTATTATATTTTTAATTAAAGCGTGATGTGAAACCTGCGTGTTTAAGCAAGGGTCAAATAAATTTCGAAATTCTTTTATCTAATAGTATTTGTTGAAAATTACATCCTTTAGATTGAAGATGAAAAGCCAATAAAAAATAGTTTTTTAAATATATTTAATATTGAGTTAGTTTGTAAATTTTTTATGTTCTTAAAAACAATTTTTAACAGGATTTTTTTTTGATAGAAATGTTTATTAAGATAAATATTAGTGTGCGGCAGGACATTTTCCCGTCACCTAATACTGTGCCGATTGTAGCTGAAAACATAAAACATATGTACATATGTGCATACATATGTACGTATTTATCTATGGGAAATAATATTTGGCATTGCATTAAAAACAATAGCTAATTACTAACTTAATTAAGTGTTTTTGAGATCACATCACATTGATATTTTCATGTTTATGTGCATTTTCTGACTAATTTCGAGGATAAAATTGAACTGGTACATGTACATGCACATAAATAGTCACACATATATGTATGTACAATGTATGTACGCGTGTTGCTGGTTCATAAGTTTTAATAACTTATGTTATTAATTTGTGAAAATCAAATAGTGTTTATCATTTTCTCCCGCATAGCATTTGAAGGAAAAATCCAATTAGGATCAAATCCTTTTTTAAGCCAGATGGAAATTTTAAGGCAAATTTTTAATAATCTTAACAAAAACCAAAGCAAAAATTGGCACATTTGCCTTCTAATGCACCATCGGTCAGCTGGTTTGTAGTAATTTAACACTTTGCACTAAATACCGAATCACACCCATAAAGTCATCAATTAATGTCAATGTTTACAAAACAATAATGTCAAATTACCAAAAAATAAATACGAAGCCTCAAAATCGACAGATACGATACATCTGTTAAAATATTTGTAGCGTGGCGCTAGAAGAATTGAAGGGCGAAGCTATCGAGCAACCCCTACTTAGACAACCCCCGGAGAGATAATTAAATAAAAGGCATAGTACGCATTGATTTGGCACCTGTGGCGATGAACAACATTAAGGATGCATACAAATATACATACATAGTATGTAGTGTCCATCCCTTCAACTGTCCAGCAGCACAGAATATAACAGCTGTATCTTTTAATGCCTTAAATTACTAATATGTAAACAAAACCGCATGCGAAACTTTTGGGTCAAGGACAACAAATGCATATGCAACGCTCTCAGTGGAATTAAAAGGATAAAAGTCGAGATTAAACTTGTCTCAAATTTCGGGAATTGCCTTTAATTGTGCTGCAAGGGGACACCACCCGTACGTAGTATTTGTCGCAGAATATACATTTTTGAGTATTTATTGCATTACACACCCTGTTGTGACAATAAATCTATAATTAATCCAGAGGATGTTATTTTTAACACGCCCTCTCTTCTGTTACAAAACATACCTTAGCGAATAGAGTGTAAGGGAAGGGGGTAACTGGTTTTTCTAATGCGGGTAAGAACACTAGTAAAAAAAAAAATTCTTGTTCTTCGTTTTTCCTAGATTTTTTTCGTTTGTCCTCGCCCAATACAAGGCAGACATCATCGCAATCCAGGAAATTCGATGGACAAAATACGAGATGGTGTCGGATTTATGGTTGGGCTGAGATACCGACACTTTGTCTTAAGGCATACTCCCATCAGGAAGAAAATTGTCACAGCCCGCATCAACAATAAGTTCAACAACCTTCTACGGATCTACGCCCACTTTTCGGCGGTGGAGAGTAAGCTTTTTTTAACGAAAGACCGGGTGGATCACGTTTTGTTACACGGAAGACGAGCTTCTAGTGTTCCCGATGTGCGTTTCATCCGAGGACAAAACATCGACTCGAAACATTAATGTGGAAGAGTTCCAATGAAACTCACAATCGCTCGTATTGAAATTAGTACAGGGAGTCCTTCTTCCGATCTCTTCATACAACTCCGAAAGAGGTGGTCGGCTAATAACAGCCATGCGTGAACATCGGGTAAGTTGAAGAGTGACGGGCAGGGAAATGCGCAGA
>NW_016188812.1:0-4060 GCF_001687245.7 Rhagoletis zephyria
CAAATACATACGTACATTAATTTGTATGCACTCAGTAGTAAAATTCTGTGCGTATATTTATAGATTTCATTTAGCACAGCGCTGTACAGTAATTAAGTCGCTTTGAATGGAGTTGGGGATTTTACTTAATAAATATATGCAAAAGCAGTAAGTAAATAAATTGTTATCGTTAGAAGAAAGTTAACCTTGACTGTTACTAATCGTAAATCATATTGTATGTAGTTAAGTATTTATCGCCACTTGTTATCGCTGCTCAACTAATCATGACATTTGTTTTGTTATTTGACACTTAAGTAGTTGCTTGAACTTAGTCCTTCCAAGTTTGCTTGTTTCAGTTAATAATCGATGTGTATGTACTAGGGTGTTTAGTTATTCATCGTTTTTCCCCAAACCCGGTTTAGAATTATTTAAAACAACAACGGTTCCCATTTTTTAATTTAGGAAAAACCGGTTAGTTCGGTTATTTGTTTGTTTTTAACTTTTGGGACTTTTTCTATGAATTTTCCGGCCAAAGTACAAAATAGAAGGTCTACTTTCCCATGTAAAGGGCCAGAATACCTTTTTCGATTTGGAGAAATCAGTTACTGCAAAGAAACTGCAAAGTGCAAACTGCAATTCGTTCGATGGTGCGGAACTTGGCGACCAAATACAAAAACAGTCACATTTTGATTGAATGCAATACGAATGCTGACCACGTTCACTCGTGAAGCGCAGACATATATGTATGATCGGGTTGAGACACTTTTCAACCACCTCTTAACAACTAACCTATTTATATGCAATACACTTCTTCTCTGACCATCGCTTTAGTGGGATAGTATTAAACTTCTTTCCAAATAGCCCAAAGTTACGTAAAAACTTAGAAAAAAAGTAAGTGCGCCAGGGTCACACTGGAGAAGTGGAACTTTCGTTACATATCTAGCTTTTCTCATAACAAATATACATATATACATTGGAGTGGTCCAAAAATGCATCTGTAAAAGTAAAGCCCCTAGGATTAGATTAAATAAATAATTTGATATTAATACTGCAAGTCTCCTGAGGAGAGCCACAGTTTTTTGATCGAAAAATATTGATTTTTAAGAATTTTATACCATTTCTACGAAAAGTTGTTTTTTGACAATATATAAAATACACGGACAACTTTGAAAGTTTTCAGCACTCCCTAAATATTCTTTGATTTCAGAATAAAAAATATAGGTATAATTTTTCTCGGTATAGAACAATCTTAGGAGATGGTGGCATAAAAATTCCGACTTTGCGGTTTTTGAACCACTCTAATGTACATAAATACATACATACATCTGCTTTTGCTTAAGGTTATATGCATATTTTGTATTTTTCCTATCTAGACCCCTACCTCTATCCCTTTCGTTCTAATTAAATTTATGTTGTTCTATTTTCCTTTATCTTTATACTCTATCGATAACAAAATCGATAGTAACATCCATCAAAATATCGGTATCAAGACCGATAAAAATATCGACAACAAACTCAATAAAAATATTGATAGAAAAATCGATAAAAATATCGATCACAAAATCGATAAAAGTATCTATAACAAAACTGCTAAAACTATCGATAACAATATCGGTAACGAATTCGATAAAAATATCAACAGCAAAATTGATAGCAATACCTAAAATCCTGAAATTGTTCACAGATTGAGTCTCTGTGTCTCCATCTATATCTTTTTTTCAAGATTACCTTTATTTTAATCTTTCCTTCTCTATATTCATCTCGAAAATGTTGATACTCTGTGTATATTTTTAGTGAATAATCTTAAAAAAGCCAAATTTTGAGTTGTAACTATTTTGTGCGATATGTGTATGTCGGTAGCCGTTCGATAAATTTGTACCAAACTCGGTATGATTATTACGCTAGCCTCATAAAAGCAAAACGTTAAGAATTACTGAAATCTGACTAGAATTATGCCCACTCTTCTATAACGGTACATTTCAGATATGTTTGATACTTCTATATTTCGAAATTTAAGGACACAAATTTTACACAAAATTTATACTAACAACAATCCCTTGAAAAGAAGTGACACTATTATGGAATTTTGGAAAACGGGCGTGATGCTGCCCACATATATCTATATAAGTATATTTCATTATATCTAACTGAACGTTCTATCGAAACTGTTTGAAACAGGCACAAAACCACACCTGATTACCACGTAGCGGTAGTTTTCGGAAAGGTGAGAAAACTATATTGAATACTTGCGCCGGGTATTTAATGTTCGGCTCCGCCCGAACTTGGACTTTTTTTTACTTGTCTCAATATATGTAAGTTGTTGAAAAGTAATGAATATCTAAGTCCCGGGAGTGATTCCGGGATACCGGGATTGTGATAATGACATCCCGAAAATTCCGGGATCGTATAAATCGAAAAAATTAACATCCCTAATACATATATGTACATAGAAAGAGCACAATGTAGTCAATTTACCGCAATTAGTTAATGTTACTTATACGCCCTGTTGTGCTTCGCAGCGAACAACCATGGGGGTCGAATAATCACTCACGTATTTATAGAAAAGCATAAATAATTAATTGATTTCAGCTACATTTACTAACGTCGAAATTCGTATACTCAACGTAAATTTCTGTGTCACATGAAATTCAAGTTTTTACAGGTTTATTCGTACGAAGAAGCTTAGCCAGTGAACTATGGTCTAGAAATTGCTTTTAGCAGCATAAACCTAATTTTTCCACTTTCGAAATTTTATATGAAAGTAATAACAACCTGGAAACCACTCTGTATATTCCTCGATTTGTTGATTAATTTTTTAATTTTCAGGTCCTTCTGTACGTGTATAAACTATGGTTTAGTGCAGAAAAGTGTAAGCTAGTTCTTACTCAAAAAGTGGAAAAAGAGGTTCGCCGAACGTTTTTTTCTAGCACTAGAGTACTCTAATGCGTTTATCGAACAGACCTAAAGTCTCATTGACTTGGAACCGCACTTGCTCTCCTCTACATGGCAGCTGTAATATTTAACAACCCAAGGTCCTAAGATCCTGTTACCTTAGTCCGCCCAAAACATCCTTTCAGTCTAAGATCAACGCCATTTTCTATGCTCTAAGGAGGACAAAAAAACTTTCCGGGGTTGTCATAAAAATAGGGCAGCCTCGTTCGGAGTTTGTTCACCTTTTTCATTGAAAGTGATTTCTAATTGGCGGTTACATTTTAGACATAAAATGTATTCAGTAGCTTAGAACATTTTAGCCCTCTAACTCCTCACTACTAGTATATAATTGTTCAAAATAAAGCACTGTACGCCTACCACTCACCTCAAATTATTTCACTTGGTGTCAGTAACAATTGTATTGTATTTTATTCACAAATTGTGTGGCTAAGAGTGACTAACCGGAGTGACAGCATTTTGTTGGCGGGACAAATTACAGTTCGGTTGACTAATTCGATTTTATTTACTTCGTAGGGGATGGAGAATGAAATGCTTTGATTTTGTGCTTAAATATTGGTAAACAAAATACATGTTTACATAGTTGCATAAATTATAAGCATGCCCTGCGGGAAATTTATTTAACTATAAGTTAACTTGAAGTTGATTAGGAAGGAACTAGAGGTCACTATTACCTGTATATANATGTAACTAACTTGTAACTAATAACTTTTAGGCATAAAATATCTGTAAGAAAATCTAAATATTTTCTATTTTTTTATTTATTTATTTGTTTTAAATTTTTTCATATTTCTTTACATATTCTGCTTTAGGTGGTATCATATTCTAACTCCGTCAGATATTACTTCAAAATGTTCATATCTTGATTTTATTTGTCGTAAATTCGAAAAAGTATTTGTGAAGTGCAGAAAGAAAGTTTATTCAAAGTCAAATTTATTGTAAAGGAAACAATCCCCCGATTACGTCTGCATTACTCCTGCATTACTTTTGAAATAATTAAAGTAAGCTTGTTGTAACTAAATCCCGCTAGTTTCTATCAATTGACAATTATTTTCTGCAGAGTATGTACTACATACATACATATACACTTACAAAATTAATAAATATGTACGCAGCGGTAAGTGCAAATGAA
>NW_016188813.1:0-4059 GCF_001687245.7 Rhagoletis zephyria
GAAAATCACACATACAAGCATACTGTGTGCTAAAACCGCCACAAGGTCCAACACTGCGCGGATCTGTGGGACGAAATTCCTCAGAAAATACCACCTCACGTTCAGGCGGTTGAATGTCGATCTGAAAATGGGGAAAAAATATTATAAAGCTTTTGTAAGCAGAAAAGTGCATATGTACATATGTATGAGTGTATCGAAGTTAGTAATTTGACAAACTAAAAGGACAACACAATTAAAGTAGCGCGGCACAACGCTAGGTACTTGGCAGAACTTTCAACTTTGGCAATACTATTATCAACGTGTTTCNTTGAATGGCGGCGGCATATATAATTTCATACATTTCCGGCTAATGAAGCGCTGCTGCTGTGTTGGCAATGCATCCTCTGCGCTAGTGGGTATAGCAAAGGAAACGTGAGCGCGTAAAAGCATTTAAACATACAGTACTTAGGTACATATACTGCATATATGTATGTATTTATATGCATGTACATGAGCATGCTTGTGCAATGTATGTAGATATGTACAAGTGGGAGAATACGAGATACATCCCAAGCGTCATTCAACTCTTTAACTAAAAACGCGCCGTCAATATCAGTGGGTGAATGCGCTTATTAGAATGTTTTTGGCGTCAACTTTTCGAAAGCCAATATGGCACATACATATGTACTTAAATACATGTAGCACAAATATAAATATGTATGTATATATGTACGTTAGGGCGGAGTAATTTGTTCAGAGCAAAATTTTCGAAGAAAGTGGTGTGTAGCAAATTCTAATTCTACGATTATGTATAAGCAAAAATGGCGAACAAACTAAATACCAAAAATGACGTTTGACCCTCCCAATATTCAAAAGAAAAATCAGTATATTTTATGTATGTATGAAGAAAACACAAAATTTTGTAAATGAAAAATTTATTTCGTTCAGAAAAAATTTTAATACACTGACTTTTCTTTTAAAAATATAAAGGATCAAACGTCATTTTCGGTATATAGTTGGTTCACCATTTTCGCTTAGGATCGAAAACATAGAATTCGAATATGTATGCCATACAATTTTTTCGAAATTAAATTACTCCGTCCTAATGTACGTATCTACATACTTACATACATACACTCGCAGAGTTGGTTCACTTTGTAAACACATCTTCCGCCATCGAGGCAGACAAACTTTACTTCGGTTGAGTGTTTATTTGAATGTAACTTTGTTACCAACTTTGTTACCTCTGCGCGTTGGAGTCATAGTCCAAACCAAAATACATGCATATGTATGTACATATTTACATGAAAAGTCACTGAGCAAGAATACTTATTTGAAACAACCGACAAACTTTTTCCTTAGGATAGCTTTAGTTTGAACCTACATACATCGTTGTTGTTTATTTTTTTTTTTGGTAAGTGTACAGAATAATCTTAAGACGGCCCGCATCAAAGTATGGCCCAGATCCATCCACGTGCACTTCAGACAGTGACTGAGAGGGGGAATGGTAAAAAAAACTTTGTTTTACCCTCTTATTCAGAAAACCAATATATTTAAGTGTGTGAGTTTTGAGGAAATCTTATCAATTTTTCAACTGTTTGGAAAATATGAATTAAGGCAAATACTTTTTATTTGTTTGCTATTTTCCAAAGGATACAATATAAAGCGAACTACATAAAACTTAACTAAACGGAAAATGAATGTACTGAAATATTGGAGTAACAATTTTGGAAAACGTAATTTTATAAAATCTTAAGCACTCTGATTAGCTCCTCAGCGACAACACGTTTTCCTTTCAGATACATACACATCTCCCTGAAAATCGCTTGCGCACTTGACCAGATTTTGATTTAGGTTGGATTAGTAGTGAAAAAGTTTAAGATATTTTTCAATAACGAAAATTTTTTTCAAGTTTTGTAGGCTGCATACGACACACAGTGGGCCGCCCCAATAAACTAATTTTAAAGCTTCATACTGGAAATAAAAGACTTTCTCAAAGAAAGACTTTTTCAAGTTTATAATGGAGGTTGGTCATGCATTTTATTCTCCTATGATTTCTTTTTTGTTTTTTGGATGATGGTGGGATCAATTTTATAAATATGTAATTTTTGTATGGGGCCTTCCAAAGCAGTAGAGATAGGGGTATGTTCACAGGAGAAAATTGTTGGGGAAGGAAAAATAATGGGGGTCTATGGTACATTGGATCCCATTAGAGGCAACTCTTGGGTAACTATGATCTTTTTTCGTACAGACTCTGCTTGATATATATGGGTGTTTCCATCGGAAGGTGCACCACGACAAAAAAATAAAAATCTTATATCTAACATATTTACGGGCCGATTTTTCTGCTTTTTAAAATATATACTGGCTATGTAAGTAGAATCATGTTTGCTTAAAATGGTCTTCCTAGGTGGCGCCAAGGTTAAGCTATTTCGAAAAACCGTATTTATGGTCCGATTTGGTTCGAATTTGGCGTATGTAGTTGAAACATAATAAGTCATAGATTTGCAAAAAATTTACCCTGAATTGGCGCTGAAGTCAAAATATAAAGTATATTCTACATAAAATACATGTTTTATTTGCGTTAAAATTTCATTTAAAAGCAATATTAACAAAAATGTAACGATGGAAATTTATGTCACGTGACGCTGGGGTTGTATATTTTTTTCTATGTAATTGGACATTTCTTAACAGGTTTAAATTATCAAAACATAAAAATTCCATTTTGATCTTTTCCAGCAAAAGTCGCCATATGGCCCATTGTGCGACATGTTGCATAAAGAAAATAAAAATCTGCTCTGAGTAGCTTTCAAATAGTTCTAGAGTTCCTGAAAAGGAAAAAAAAAGTTCTCCAAAATCACGCAGTGAAAACATTTTTTCAAAAAAGTCGAGAGTTTAATGTTTGGAAAAAAATGTAACTAAAAACATTTTTTTTTTCAAAAAATTCGAAAAAACGTTTAATGTTTGAAAAAAAAATTACTCAGTAGAAGGTATTATATACATATAAATACAAACATACAAATCTATACAATTTGTAGTCAAGATTTTTTCAGGAACCGAGAACAAAAGGTATGTTCCCAAGAAAGCTTCAAAACCAAAACCGAAATGAGAACAAAACTGTCGAGAACATTCTCAATGGCAATTATATAAGAACAAAACCTTGCGGAACGTCCCCAAAGAGAACAAAATGCGCACAATATTTTCGGGAACACTTTTAAAGAGAGAGAAAATGGGAACAAAAGCCTAAGGAACTTTCTCTCAAAGAACAATTTGGGAACTAAAGTCTAAGGGACCTTCTGACAGAGAACGAAACGGGAACTAATCGTCTCTGAATATTCGCGAAGAATAGAGGCGGGAACAAAAGTTTGAAATGTGTGAATATTAAGATTAATCAAAAAAGAACTAAAAGATAATTATGTAAATTAAATAAACGAAAGACTTAAGACACGAACTTTTTTTTTTTTTTTTTTTTTTTTTTTTTNTTCAATTTTTCATCTCAACACGCAAACACTCCGCTCATTCATTCTTAACGTTAAGTTCTCAAAGCTTTTATTCTCGTCTGTGCAGAACCAAACCAAAACTGGATTGCGTTCTCGATCTCTGGATTTTTTAAATGGTGATAAATTATTTTTAAATACTGTAAGGTTAGTCGCGGATTTGGCAAGTGTTGTTGTTGTTGTTAAAAGTTCCCAACGAATTTTCGGAGAATCTGCTGAGGAAATAGACCTTGACCAGATATAATAGATCTGGATCGTTCCGGTTACAGAGACCCGACTGTCGCGGGAACGGCATAATGGAGCTGTTGTTAGTATATATAACGGTGGTTGAAGTGGTATTGAACAATCATAGCTAAGAACTAAAAAGTGAACTACAAAGCGTGTTTTAGTGGCTGTGCCTCCTTGCATTAATTTGACAAACTGTCTGCCAACCAATTAGTGTCTTTATTGGTCTCGGTTAGCTTTTTGATAACCAGACTATTGCTTTAATCGAACATAACTCGGATTTTTCATTAGTCGTATAAATTTTATTGCTACACGTGTATAAAAATTAACACTTAGTAAGAATTTAATAGCAGTCATC
>NW_016188814.1:0-4059 GCF_001687245.7 Rhagoletis zephyria
TTTAAAATTTTGACTTTTTCATTTTTTTTTTTACATTTTGTCATACGAGCGTCACGTAACGCCAGTTTGGAAATACCCATAGGTACTTACATATGTACATTTGTATTCGCATGTAATTGGGTACACCTCACATTTTATGAAAAAGGCAAAGATGAAGAAATCAAATCAAAAACACAAACGTAAAAATATTGTTAACTAAACGCAAAAGTGACAGCGGTCGGGTAGAGGTAAGGAATTAACGAGGATTGGGCGCGTCAGCGTGTATCTAAATGAGTGCGAATCTAACTATGTACATACATATATATATATGCGCAAATTGCAAGTAGTAATTGAGCAGATTAGCGTGTAGAATGGAAATGCGATAAGTGAATAAATATTATTTATCGTAGACAACAGCAAGTATAACGACCATTCAATGAGCAGAATGAGCAAAGCCAACAAAATGGCCAACAGCCATGCGAGGCGAGTACAGCCAACAAAAAAGCCAAAGCAAGCCAACAAGCCGTTGAGCAAGAAATCACCAAACGACCAGGCAAGCAGGCGTCCCAAAAGCATACGTAGACACCGACTAGGCGACTGGATTTGTGTCTATGCAGCTGTTGGATGGAGCAAGCGCCGGACGCGGGTGGCCCTCACAAAACGAGTGCACGAAAATAATTGTCCAAAGCGTGTCAGCTTTTATTATTATTAATAGCGGACATGTGTAGGTAAATAATCGTCGCTGAAGGGGCACGCAGTCCACCCACAGAGAAAGGTAGTTAGAGAGAGCGTGACTAAGGGGCAATTGCGGGGGGGGGCAGACATTTTAATCCAAATAAATAAAGGTCCATGTGTGTGTACGTAATTTGCAAATAAACCACATCGCATAAGCAGCCAGGTAACTAAAAGCTAAAAACAGGAAGGCAGCAAACAGCCAAAGAGCCATGCATAAATTGACAGACAAAGAACAACAGAATCAGCAAAGTCGTTAGCTGCAGATACTAGTAATTGAGCTGCGGTCATTTATGCTTGCCACACGCACACATGCCACAAAAAAAGTGTCTAAAATTTGTCACAAATTTACATACTTTTTCATAAGGGAATGACAGCGGTTGACAGTAAATGGTCAGTGTTTCAAATTGGGCTAATTTTAAAGGGCAACCTTTTCTTTTGGTTTATTCTTTTGCTTAATTTCGAAGGGGTAGGGGCGATGAGGAATATTTTGTGCAAGCAGTTGGCCACATAAAAAGGTGACACAGTAGGAGGGTTTCGATTTTAAGAACGAAAAACGAAAGATTTTTTTGTGAAAAAACGCTGTTTTTCTAACTATAAGATTGGGCTGAAACTTTGTCAATCCCATTTTCTAGGCTATTGGCACATTTTGGAGGAGTGCCCCGAAACATAGTACAAACAAATTTACCACACACCTAACCACCCTAATGACGCAGTGTAAATTTCCCAGGTTGCAAGTAGATATAGAATAGAGGCTAAAGATATTTTACAAGTTTCCACATATCAGTTTCAATCGGTAAGGAAACAAAGTACAATCAAAATTTGATCAATTTCTAGATCCGTCTGCAAGATTTATTTACTTGTCCAGTGTTGGCTGTTTCTTCCGATAGGTGGAGAATATGATATATGTATTTTGAAACGAATTTCCGTCATCACTTCGCAATCTTGGGTAGGAGACAAACCAGTTTCAGCGTTATGTGTTTTTCGTTCTATTCTTGACAAGGGTTAACGAAAAGCAATAATGGGGCAAGTTTCACTTTTCTCTTAGATAATATGTATGCTCCAATATTTCAGGCTAATGTATTCGCAACCCTAAGAGCCATCGAGCTCATACAGTGGCGAGCAGAAATNCAATCTTGGGTAGGAGACAAACCAGTTTCAGCGTTATGTGTTTTTCGTTCAATTCTTGACAAGGGTTAACGAAAAGCAATAATGGAGCAAGTTCCACTTTTCTCTTAGATAATATGTATGCTTCAATATTTCAGGCTAATGTATTCGCAACCCTAAGAGCCATCGAGCACATACAGTGGGGAGCAGAAATGTGTACACGGTGATTTTTGTTAAATATTTGCAAGGATTCTAAAGGCAACATTTTTTTTTTGTTATTTTTCATTAAAATATGGTTCATCATATTAATAAAACTTTCAAACTTTATAGAAGAGCTTCGAAAAATTTAACGAATTTTCATTAAAATTTCAACTTTTTAATCTGACTATTTTTTTTAATTTTTTGCAATTTGGTAGCCCATTAAATTTAAGTATAATAAAGTTGCAAACGGTCATGCGCATTTTCTTCCATAAGAAATTCATGCTTGTATGGAAAAAAGTGCAAAAAATCGTCAGCAAAAAGAAACGAAAAAATTAAAAATCAACGCGATTTTGCAGCCGCTTAAAACTACTAAAAATACTAAAATTTAATGGGCCACCGAGTAGTAGAGAACTACTAAATGCGTTGTTTGCTAGCGCATAAAATAATTTTTTCAAGTTTTTCTATAGAGTTGTCACCTGTTAAAAAATTTAATTCAAATTATTTAACAAGTTAAATGAATTATTAAAAGATGGGTATCAATCGAAATGGGTATAAGAAGGGCTTATTTCTTAACTACATTTAAGAGGGTTGCCACCTGCTTAAAAAAACAGATTCCATTTGAATTAAGGGAATTAGGTAATTGAAAAAAATAGGTGTCACCATAAGGGAGTCAGACGAAAGAGGTTTAAGAAGGTTTTAGCTCGCAAATATTTTGAAGAGGATTACCTACCATCTGTTTGTAAAGTCAATTTTAGTTAAATTACTATAATATTTGTGTCAAACGAAAGATTTACGACACGGTATTTGTTATTTTATTTCAAATACATACATACATAGGTACATTGCCAATGAGTAATTTGTTCTGATTACATTAATTTTAAATTATTGGATTCTTAAATTAAAGTTTCAGAAATGTTATACAGTCACCTAATTCTCTTAATTAAATTGAATTTGATTTGTTTCGTTTGTTTTTTTTTGTAGTTTAGAAGGTAATGTCTCAAATGTCTATTTAAATGCTACGAGAATCCAAATTTTCAATTTTAAACTGCATTTAAAGTGTAAGTATGAAAGTTGTCCAAAAACAAATTGCAATTTTGAATTTAGCGGAAAGCACTGTGCGTCAGAGTGAAAAACTAAAAAAAAACGCAGTTTTACTTTTGGTGGTCCAATGTTTCTTGAGTATATTGATTGTTTCGTGTTTTGAAATTTGTTTTTGTCAAAGAAAAATGCTGTCACTGAAATTTTTTTCGGAAATGTGTTCTTTTCCAACGCTAAACTTAAAAAAGAAGAACTGTAGGTAATGGCGGCTTTGGAGCAGACCTAAAAAAATAAGCTTTATTTAAAATGTTTCCCCCCGTTTCCTCTACAAAATTTCCAATTCGTCTGATGTCTCATGACCATTTGTATTGATGATAATGACATCTGCATATATTAAAAAATATTACTAAGCATATTTAAAGTATGTACCTATTGTAAAAACAAAATTACCACGCTCCATTAACTTCATTTTCGAAAGCCTAAAAGTGGAAATCAAATCACGCACGTTGGGCAAAGCTCTACCTCAGGCATGTATGTATGTAAGAATGTATTTATAGTTAACAATCGAAGATAACGTTTGTTTTTCTCCACCATCACTGTTGTTATTATTTAAGTTGTCACTGCATTTGATGACAATATCGCCGAGAATTTTTTTCACCACTATTTATGTATGTATGTATGTACATTAGTTGTAGCAACGCTTGTCGCCGCCGCCATTAATGGCTTGTTGGCTGTACAAACGAAGAAAATTGTAACAAAAACAACAGAAAAACAAATAAATAAATACATATGTATTTACTATGGAATAGCTAAACAAAAAAAAAAAAACAAAATAATAATAACAAAAGCAACCGCAATACGCAAACGTAAACGTTATGGCAAACGAGATGGAAATTTCGAAAGGAAACAAATAAAAAGTACTACGAGCGAGTAGCAGCTGCTGTTGATTTAGCCACGGAAGGGAAAAAACAACAACCATAGCTGAACGAAATGAATGAAAGG
>NW_016188815.1:0-4059 GCF_001687245.7 Rhagoletis zephyria
CTACAGACACTTGTTTAGCTGCTGTTGCCGATACACTTATTACTTTAACTACTTTTTCTTTTGGTTTTTTTTTTAAGTATGTAAGTATGTGTGTAGTTTAGTTTTTTTGCTTGGTGCCCATGTCGGTGGAAGGTTTGCAAGTTGTGTGGTTCACCGTTTGCTGCCGTTGCGCCACAAAGGTAAACTGTGGCAGCCTAGACCAGGTTTGTGCACTTGTTGCGATGTTTCTAGCTCAGAAACCGAGCTAACATCTACTTTCCTATACACTTAAATCGTATGGAAAGCAATTTACATAAGTGCATACATACATACATTAGGACGGGTCAATTTTTTTTTTGTTTACTATGCGCGTATAGCATAGGAGCATTCTACCTGTAATTCTAAGCAAATTTGCCGAAGAAACTATGGCTCTAAAATCAATTTGGAGTTTGCCAAATTGCGAAAACAGATTTCGAACAAAATGTAAAAAGTTTTCACTGTTGCGCCCTCTGGTGGAAGTTTTCAAGTTTTAAGAAAAATATAAGTGCAGCAATGGATTCATNTGAATTTATATGTACGTGTTCGCACAACCGATTAGAGCTCAGCCGCTCCACTCTGGTGCTGGGTGAAAGAAAGGTGATTTTTTTATAGAATAAATTACACACTACATTTAGTGGCTAAAGCAACTTGGAGTTGATTTGCAAAAAAATCAACAAGCCGTTGCACCACTATTTCACGTAACTAACACATACGGTTATTACAGCTGCAATAATTATGACAGTCTGCACTTAATGAACTCGAACCATGAAACTAATCCAGTTTTGAGCATACATTTCGCCAAGTCAGCAAAAAGCTGTTTATATCACTGTAGATTTTTTACGTTGCTTAGTGAAGTGTATTGGTACGAATGTATGCATATATGTAAGTATATGCATATCGATGGCTGAGTGGAAGATCGACCTATCTCGGCAGCCAGTTCGAAAACGCCTTATCTCAGCTTATTTTCAATGTAATTTTGTTTGAGATAGGGCGTTTTTGAACTGGCTGTCGAGATAGCTCGATCTTCCACGAATGTGCACGATTCTTAATCTAATATACTCTATCTCTTTAGCAGAAAAAAGACAATTTCCATTAAATCCGTCCCTGGTCATCACCTTTCCATAATAACTAACCAACTAAGGCTCGCAGTGGATTTGTGTAGCTTGGTTGCAATCCGCTACCAACTTCCCCAAGAGAAGCGAGAGCATACCGGCCCAAGGGTATAATCTCCCAATATCTGCCAAGCCAAAATTACTTTTATCAAACGCCCTCTTAACACCAACAAAAACTCCTCATTTACACTGTGTCTAGTGATCAGGCCTCGTGTTCGTATAATAAACAGTTGCTTCGTTCGGTTTTCCTACTTATTCAAATCTAAAAAAAAAGGTAGGGATAAATGGATCCTGGCCGTTCTTGGACCCTCGGATTCTATTCAGATCTGCGCTGATGGCTTCCAAATGGACAACAAGGTTGCAGAGGGAGTGTGGTCGGAACAACGAGGAGTTTAAAACTCATTCCGGGCCACCGTTGCGTTTTTCAAGTCGAGCTTGTGGCTATGCAGGAGGCTGCCGAATACTTAAGGACAGAAGCAATAGCGTACAATAACATCTACATTTTCACAGACAGTCAAGTGGATCTAAAAGCTCTGGATCCTATCACATACAATTCGGAAACTGTAGTGAGTTGCCACAGATCAGTTAACTTGATGGCAGAGCTGTTTATTGTTCACCTGGTATGCGTGCCGGTACTCAGAGATATTCCTGACGATGGGCTAGCAAGGAAGAGCACATTGCCAACTCCACAAACTGCTGCGTTAACGAGATCCCTTGGGGACCCGATGGTGGGCCTTGGTGCGATGGTCACTTCAATAAAAAAAAAGTTCCTGCACTGAGAAAAAAATAAAGCATTTCATCTTTGTTTCAAACTAAAACAAATATGATTTGGCGCCAGGTGATCTTTTGGTTACCCAAAGTTTTAGGTTGTGTCTGGCTTTTAGGCAGTAATCGTTAAATTCGTCGATTTATCTTGATATTGATTTCGATATATTTTTCGAAAATTCCAAAATTCATTTTTCGTGAGAGTGGTCGATATATTTTTTGATATCTTTTAGTTTATCGATATTGTTATCGGCATATATGTCCTAGTTTTCATTCAAAGGTGTCGTTGTCAAACCAGATATTTATCGCCAGTTATACATTTTTTGAAATGTATGTACTATCCTGATTGATATAACTATTCTTATCAATGTTATGGAAATATTTTTAGAAAATTTCGATAACAATTTTTGCAATAACTAGCATTATCGATATATTTGTTGATATCGTTATCGAATAATTTTTCGAATTTCTATTTAATATCCGTATTAATTAACTTTTCTAAAATTTCATTATACATTTTATTGATATTGTTGTCGATATAGTATACATGTGTAGGTATACCAAAATATTGGCAACATCGTGGCCAAACTGATTTTCTAGATACAGAAAATGAGTTTTTTTCGGTATGAGCGGTATGTAGTTATCGCTATTAATATCATATCATATTGCAACCGGCAATGCATCTGCGAGCGTTTAAATTAATAGAGTTCTACGGCTTTTGTGTAGTTATTATGATGTTACATACCTATGCACATATGTATGTATGTATGTATGCATGTGTGTATTTTTGTGTTATGAATCGCAGTACAGCAGCTCACGTAGAATATTTTTCCGACATCTTTATAAGTAGTAAGTTTCAACCATCACTTACTCCAGCATCAGCTATCAACTCTAAATGCCTGTACGCGCCAATACAAATTTTCCAAACGTTGCACAGAACTTAGTGACTTTGAACTTAATATTATCTAAGGTGCAACCATGCTAGACTTTACCGCACCTCTATCACTACAGGCATATGTATGTGTGTACGTACAAACGTATGTATTAATTTATGTATCTTCACTTCCAGCAATGTAGTCACTTCCTTCTTAAGCAGCCTTACACCTTTAACGGCACACAAACAGTGCACTGTAATGATGACTTCGATTATAAAAATCGATCACTAACTAACAAAGCGCCACACACAAGCGATACATACTTACACATGAATGGTATGGTAGGTACTCATAGTTATGCTTTGTATACTATGCTCATATAAACCCATTATCTATATGAATATGTATGTATGGCTGAACAAATGACTATGCTGAGGTGAGAACAAGACGAAACTAAAGACAAATACTTAAAAGGGCGCTGGAATTGAGAATTTATAAAAGGAAGCAAAAGGGAAAAATCAGCAGCCACTATAAACTGCTCAATTAAGTCGCACACGTGCAATAGCAGCTGCCACAGCAACAGCAACAACAACAACAATACATTATTTAACAAAGAGAAGAAGATAAGTATGTAGTAGCGGCAACATTGCCAGTGGTTGCATTTAGTTGGCGTAACCTGAGATGAGTTACTTACTAGTCGTTGAGTGGCCAAGGCTATGCCGAAGAAGCAAGTCAGCCAGGCAGCAAGATTACTTATCAGCCAAGTGGAAACGAAGGCAAGTAACACAACCACAATAAAAGTAACTAAACTAGCTAAACAAAACGTCAATAAGATGGGACGTGAGAACAACAACAAAAGAAGAGAATATAAAGCGCAGCACTGGATAGATGAAGGAAGCAAATGCATACATACTTAGCTGCTCATCAGCGCCAAAAGGCTGCTAAACGAAAAGTGCTTGCAAGCAAGGAGTCACCTACATATTAATATAAGCATTATACATACATACATACATACATTCACACATACTTATGCGCATTTATGTCGTAGAAAAGTTGCTAGTTGCTAGTGAGCTGTATTGTATTCTGCTTGTGACACCACATTTCACCGTCTCAACGCCGATAAAAAATTATCTAAACAATTCCGCGCGCTGGCACACCTCGTTTCAGCTGGATTTAACGTCTCCTACTTTTAACAATTTCAGGTCCTCATCTTTTTCATTCAATTTTCTATTTTTCTTGTTCGCTTTGCACATCTCGAAGACATTTCAATGGTGTGCGATGTTCGAACT
>NW_016188816.1:0-4059 GCF_001687245.7 Rhagoletis zephyria
TATAAAACTTGGGACTGAGAATATAAGAGAGCAAAAACGAGAAGTATAGCCTTTACTTGATGGTAATTTAAAGTGATGAGCTGTTTTTTTATTACGAAATCCTACGCTTGCCAATCATGCAACTAAACAGAAGTTCAATATGTGAGGTTGGTGTTATAATCCCGTATGAGATTGTGCTTTGAGTTTTCCTGAAGAAATATTCCCGGAAGACAACTATATAGACCTGTAAGCGTTACTAGCGAGATAGGTATCGAATCTGCACTTATTAGCAAATAGCAAATACCCGGCATGCTTCACTGCGCCTTAGAAGTAGTTTTGTTGTTGTTACTCCAGCCGCAACTCTTATGGCTTCATTCATAAAAAATTAGATAGACTAGAAGAGCTTCACGAAGTAGTATTTTCAAAAAAAATTTGGATTTATGAAATTTACTTTATTTTTTATGAATAAAGGTGTTAGTTATAAATATTTTCGAAGGTTTTTAATCCTGGATATTTAATTTAAAATTCAACTCAATTCTACATATCGTGCGCTTTCTTCAAAGGTGTATTAATTCAGTATTCACTTTATCTTATCCCTTTAACTGAATAAAAATTTTCAAAGAGGTGGCAACCCGCTACAAAAATATTTTCGGCTGCAAAGTTCATCAAACCTCCTTAGTTTGATACTCGTATTGTAATATTCTATTTTTCGCAGTCAACTTTTCTAAACCTTTTTAATTAGAGACCGTTAGCAATGCATCGGTAAAAACTGCATTTGATTCCACATATTAGTCAGGGAGACAGAGAGACGGACAAACACAAATTTTAAAAATTGTTAATTTGGCTTCTTTTGCTCGAATAAAGACCTCCGTATTAATTTTTCTTTTCTTTAATATCTACAATGTAAGACATCGGCCTGTTACAATCGACCCCTAGTGTGTTACAAAAACCAAATTTTATAGGAAAGTTCATCCTTGTATTTCTCTCTGCTTTGGCTAGCACCATCAATACCAAAGTTTAGATTTGCTGAAATAATTCATAAATATAAATAAACGCAAGATTTTCTTTTTCGAAAGGTTTCCACATTTTTACTTCTTAGCACTTACGACAATTTCGCCCAGAAGAAAAAATCATTGTCACATTCGATAAAATTTACAGTAAATTTTTGGTGTAGCTATTGTGATTTAAGTCGTGATATTTGAACAGGTGGTATGTTATGGGGTGTGGAACAAAGTTGCATCAAAAAGTGAATTTCGTTAAAAATGTAACATACGATACTTTTGCGCAAAGGGATGAGGAGATGAAATCAAATTTAGTCGTGAGTTTGTTAGTTCCAAATATTTCCTCCTTACGGAACTTAATGTGAACATTACCGTAGTCGTAAGACTTCAGCGCTTGCCTATGGACTCTCCACTCTAATGCATGCCAAGGTTGGGATATCGCTTTATCCCTAACATCTAAAATTCTATTGCAATTCGGTCTAAAAAGAAATGCCCGTGACCGATGAAAAAGGGCTTTGTACTGGAGGTTCAAAACATTGCAAAAACGGCGAATCGGTGACTGCATCTCAGATATCATTTTGAAGATCTTGAAGTGCACCCGGCTCCGCTGATCTAAGCCCCTGCGACCCTTATGATGATAGAGGGCAGAGGTTTTCATAAATCGCTCACGAATCCTGCAGGAACTGATGGAAGTTATTCAAAAGAAAATCCGCAGGAAATACTTCAGATATGCAAATAACTTCAAGAAATGCCTCTTGATCTGATAACCTGAGTGACCCGACAAGCCAAATATTTTGGCGATATTATTTATTTTTAAAATCTAATCAAAAAACCTTATTACGCGGACTTTGAGTAAATAAAAAGTGTATACCATATTATTGTGCATTTTTTTTTTCTTCATCTTGTTAAATGGGAAATCCATTACTTACGTCGCACCTAGTATACATACATATATATACATACATATGTTTATAAATACATATGTATATCTGAAGTCTAATTACTCCATGCACTGAAATTTCTTGTTTGTGTATCTACAAAATTTTCCATAACTTACAGTAGGCAAATAAACCTTAACTACCTCAACGCAGTCGCCAATCTTTAAATCAGCTGCTGTACTATGGTATTCAGTAAACATTCCCTCGTGCGTTTGCTCAGTGAGTAAATATTTGTCGCCCGCGTATGTCATTACAAGTTTTTTGATTGATTGAAGCATGCTAAAACCAAATGATATAAAAATATAAAAACACATAAATACATATTTATATGCACACATACATAGAAAAGTCTAAGCGAAGCAAAAGCAAATGGCTCCATTTTTTTATATTTTTATTTACGCTAAATTAGCATTTAATCCCTTACGGTTTAAGCAATCAAGGGCGTTGAAATATGTACGTTAGGGTGTCTCCGAAATTTTCCTTTCCGAATTTGGCACACGCACCCTCTAAATGTGATGGCAGTGAAGAGCGAAAGTTCCAAAGGTACCAATGGGAATGCAACCAACCGCATTAGCAAAGTTTCCATGATGATGGAATAGCTCGTAAACGTAGAGCTAATTGCTTGTCACTATAGATGTAGATAGTGGAGCTGTGCAATGCTACGATCCATAAAATAGCTATTTAGTCTCAAAGTTTTTCTTGCTCAAGATGAACCAAAGCAGCAAATATCGTTTTCCCAAAATGAGAGCTTAACTAATTATGCTTCAGGAAGATCGGTCCGGAGATCTATAAATAAAACATAACTAGCCTTAGTGGCATTTCTTGAAACTAAAAAGCGAGCATCATATGTATGTTTTTTTGCGCCTCTTTTAAAGGGATAATTTACGTAAAATACATCCTTTAAAGAAAAGCGAAAAATGTAGTGTTTATCCTTATAATTGAAAATGCACTTTTAACTAATTTGTGTATATGAAACCAATAAAATTAAAAGGTTGAAATTCGAGGATAGCGTCGTCTATATGCCTATATATTAGTCTTTAATATATACATTTTTCAAAAGTCAATATTGGAAATTTTCAAGGAAAAGCAAGAAAAACGTATTCACATCAATTTTTCCATACATTAAATAGTATGAGTAAGCAAACAAATTAGAAGTAAGCGCATCAACGCTTCTTTTATCATAAAAATATGCTTAAATATGTGCATACATACTGATGATTTTAACCTATACATACACCCCTTTCACCTGCATCTACAATCAAAATCTAGTTCAATTCAATTCACATCGTGAAAAGTGTCCAAATTTAAATTTGAAATGGAAAAACCAATGACTGATTGCGAGCAAAAATGTACCAGGCACTTCCATACATATGTACATATCTATGTACATTCCGACAAATATCATCAGAGAATTTACTAACAAATTCTATGTACTATGTGTGTATATACAAGTACATGCATATGGAAAAAATGACATCTCCCAAAACTCAAATCGTTAAATTAAGTTACGATGAATTGGCTGAATGCCTCTGTCTATCAATGCCCGTAATATTTTCCATGTCGGCCGCTTGTTGCTGATTTGTGTGCATACAATTTAACCATTTCTACATAGCTCACGTATAGGGTGTTATTTATTGAGGTATAGAACTGTAAAGTGAAATAAAATAATTTTAAAATAATTTTGCACGCGCACATGCCGCGGCCGATGCGGATGTGGCGCGGTTGTCGAATTTTCGACCGATTTTTCAAGCAATCTGTGTCCGCAATAGTTCGAAAGTCGCCGGCATTCCTAAACCAACCTCAGAGAAAATAATCTATAGTGGCGTTAAATTGCACGTTCTCCACCAAAAGTTTCCTTCAACAAGTCAATTGTTTGATGCGCTGTTTAGCACGTGTCACCTTTCTGTTGGAAAACCATGTGTTCAGTTAACATTTCATTCAATTGAGCAAGAACCAATCGTTAACCTTGACTGCATAGAGCTCCCCGTTGAACGTAATATTCTCGCCGTTCTCAATTTTTAAGAATCAACGATTCCAAGTGTTCATAAAGGAAAACAAGCAGTGATTTTCGTGAAACTCTATCGAGTAGATTCTTTTTACTCCAATTTCGTTTGAAATAAATTAGACAAATTTTGCAGGCA
>NW_016188817.1:0-4059 GCF_001687245.7 Rhagoletis zephyria
GTGATCGTATTTTAATAGATTTTACGAAAATCGCACTATGATGGATTCGGCGATAGGTCAGGATATGAAATTTATTACGTACAGGTACTGGCTTCGATTACAACTATAAATAAAAGGGACTTTGTCGATAACGTGAACTTTTGATCAAGATAACGATATCGATAAAACACAAATGATATCGATAACGATATGAAATTTATTTTTTAAAGGTATTGGCTTCGATTAAACTTATAAATAAAGTGGACTTTGTCGATAACGTGAACTTTTAAAAATATCGATAGCTTTTTTTCTAATGAACATTTTAGCTTACTAAAAATATTAAGCTCTTTACGACAAAAATTGTTGGCCATACAAAAAACATAGTTCATGAACCTCTCAAGTGATCTTAGCTCATTTGCCTCACATCCTCAACGACTAAACATGGAACTAAAACAATTTCAGACACACCCTATAAAAGTTATTCATGCTGTTCTAAAGTTTGTTGCAATGTTCTTTTTCTTCTTGTTGTTGGGCAGAAAGTCAAAACTCCTGCAGCTAAACTAAAATATAATCAGCGCAAAGAGCTGATAAACATAGGCGGCAACAAAGTTGCATGCAACAAGCTGTGTATACCATACCAATGACAAATGTATGTTTATGTGTGCTTATGAATAGGAAAGCGATTTCATATGTTATATGTATGTATGTATGCACATTAGGGTGCCACGTAATTTTCAATTCTGACCCAAAAAGCAAGACTACCCCTCAATAGAATCATTTGGTTATAAAAAGGTGCTCAGCGAAAAATTTTCAAATGGAAAGACGTGCCTTAAGACTCTAAAGACAGGCAAAAAAGGCTATATAACTTTCAAACCGGAAGAGATACGAAAATAGCGTAGCCGTATTTGAGATCAGTGCGTAAAAATCCATTGAGTGTTACGAAACAAATAAGCTCCTTTTTACTGAATTATAGGAGCCTATATTTTATCTAAAATTTATTGAATTAGCGTATATAACTTTAGAGCTCTTGAGGCACATCTTGCCGTTATCCGTTTTTAAACTTTGTCGCAGAGCACGTTTTTATGATCAAATGAACCTATTGAGGGGGAACCCTGCTTTGTAGCTTACAAAATTTTTCTCCACAAAAAGGCGCACACTAATTGTCATATGTATGTACCAATATTTGTATGTTCATAGTTATATTTTTCATTTTGAATTCAACATTGCAAATGTGCTGCAAATGCTTACAATTTTAATGATATTTAGTTGTGGCAAAGTGGCAACAGCAACTATTGTACATACCAACAAAAACAGCAAACACAGCGACTGTGCAAACTGGAGCACTATTTGCATACATATGGACATTCATACATACACTTACTGATATGTAAATGTGTACGTTTGTTGCAAATGACAAGCAGCTGCAAATACTCAAACGAGTTCACATCCATCAAGCTGCTTGCCACAAGCATAAGATGCTAAAGCTTAAGATTGAAGCAAAGAAGAAGAAAAAAAAACATGTCCATATGTAACCGAAGATCTTCAGCAAAGCAGTACCACAAAAATCTTTGCAAAGGGCATAAAGTATATATTAAAGGCTAGATGCGAATCTGAAGGGAGAGAACACAAACAGAAATTTTTTGTTTAATAATAAAATAAAAGAGAGAAAAAAAAACTTGTTAATGCATAAAGTACGATAAACATGAATGCGGAAAAAGCTTGTGTATGTATAAAAAAAAAGAGGAATGCAGTAAAGAGCTACAAAGAGATTAGAGTGAATAAAAATTGTGTGATTGCAAGCTTATTTTCTAATAACAAGACTGTAATGAAATTGCAATTTGGTCTTGCAGTGAGCCAATGAAGCATTTATAACTAGGTAGCTTTTTTCTTAAAGCGTAAATGGAGGAAAAAGCAGTGAAAACACTAGTACTAGTAGTTAATATTCCTATGCACTTCGTTTCACGTACTATCGAGCCAAAAAGTTTATGGTGAAGCTTCTTCTCCTTCTATTTATTTGTGGTTATGCCATAAATGAAAGGACCTAAAAATTTTTTGTAGCCCTCAGCCGAATGGTGGATAGGTTTTTTTTTTTATATTTTTTTATCATAAACTTCTTCTTAGTAGTCGAGATAGGTTAATTACCATAGGCCAATTAGGCTCAATAGGTCAATTAGGCTTGAAATCGATTTATATATTATTTCTAAATTTGCAACCAGAAACATTTATAACGAAACTACACTCAATTTAGATCAAGATCTGTTGGTCTGGCACGCTTAATCGTAGAATTTTTGTATATGCGGTGACTCCTAGCAAAATTTTCTGCCTAACATTTTCGTAGAATATTTTAACCCTCTAACCGCCATTTTTGGTGAACTTAGATCCAGTTTTTTTTTTTTTTAAATAAGGGTGACACAGACCCATTGTATAAGAGTTTAAGGGTTAAAATGTTCTACGAAGAAATTGCACGTTAAATTATAGGTATACTATAGGTTTTTAAAGGGAGGAATTGTATTTGATATCAATTTACATATTCAATTGATGGCGGGGCAATTAAACTTGTAACCAAGAGTTAACTTTAACCCATAGTAAAAATGTGATGACGCGGCGCGAAATCCACTCAATATTTGGTAGTCAAAACCAGGATACTAAAGTTTGGATATAGTTTAGTTGAGGCCCTAAACAAAAACCATAAAATTGTTTCACAATGTAATTTAATGTGTGACGAGGTGGTTAAGGTTAAGGGATCTATTTTCCAGAGATCTATTGCCAGACTATGAACTCAAGGAAAAAACACGTCTGGTTTTTGACAGCTTTATTTTTAGCCACTGTAAAGGCCTGTATGCAGCTCTCAAGAAAACGGTCAAGAAAAAATTTCCATTATTTCGCGTGTGTGTCCAAGGAATTTTGCCATTTTTGATACCTCACAGCCTGTTGCCTCACTCTTACCTCAAGAAATAATGGAACGGGCATATATTTCTGTTGCAAACCTGGGTTGCCTTGTGCTCTTTTTTCACAAAAAAACTTTAGAAAACAGTAGTAGAAAGCGTAGCAAATTTCTTAAGAACTGCGTACTGCCTCAAGAAAATTTTACACAAGAAAATTTCTTAGGCATTTCTTGTACGTCATTTTGTATGGAACTTTTGCTTTTCTTGAGAGCTGCATACAGGGCTTAAAATTACAACCCACTGACACCATATTTGTACATTAGGGTGTTCCTTAAATATACGAAGCACATTTTTACATCAGATTTCCTAAACCTCAGCCCTAAATTTTGGTCTCGATCGGTTAAGGCGTTTCGCAGAGGGGCAAAGTTCTAATTCCTCTATGAAAACTCAAAAAAATTAAATTATTATTTTTTTTTGTTCATGTAATACCGAAAATCGATACTACTAAAATCGACGGCATCACATATAAATTTTGATCCCGATTGGAGTCAATTAAGGCGTGTCGCACAGGGTTCAAAGTTCACATCAACCTATGAAGACTCAAAAAATTTAAATGAAATATAAAACAAATAAAATACAATAATATGTATAGAACTTTTTAGTAAAATTTCGGGACCACCGAATTGGCAAACTGTAGGAAATAATACCATGTAAAAGTTTTCTTGCACTGGAATTTTTGCAGCCTTGGGAAAAGACGATTGCTTTGAAGAAAAAAGTATAATTTTGTAGCTGGCAGTGAAGAAAAGTATTTTGGGTATTTGATGAAAAAAAAAAATATTTAAATTTTTTGAGTCTGTATTGAGGAATTTTTAACCGTCTTCAACCGGGACCAAAATTTATATGTGATATCTTCAACCGTGGTATTACCCATTGAGGAGGTTAGACTGAAAAACTCTTTCATTAGATTTTTTTTTAAGAACCACTCTAATATGGTAAGAAATGGGGTTGAAACATTGACTTTGACCAGCTATAACTCAGCGAGTTTAAGAATTTATATGAGTAAGTTTCAATAATATGGCAAATATATCAGATTTCAAGTCAAACTTTTGTTGAATAGAATTTTGTAAACCCTGGTAGCGACCCTTGAAAATGTGTTCAAAATTGTGAAAATTTCGTGGATGTCTTTATTTTGTAC
>NW_016188818.1:0-4059 GCF_001687245.7 Rhagoletis zephyria
TACTCAATCAAATTTAAAATCTTTCATTTTATAGAACTAGCTTCATTATGCATACTCGATAAAAAAATAAAAATCAATAAAAATTATTATTTTTAAGTGAAAAAAATTAAAATCGTAAACAACAAAAAAATACTCAATCAAATCTAAAATCTTTCATTTTATAGAACTAGCTTCATTATTTATTTTTCTTTTTAAAAAACATTTCTAAAATAAATGCCACTTTTCGCAAATTTTTTATTTTTAGGGCCTTTTGTGGCTTATGTCGCTATTTTATTTTGCCTTGTTTAATTTTTAGATCCTAAAACTACGTTCTCTGGCAATCCCATATGCATGTAGGCAAAATAAAGATATTTGAATCGGTTTATCTTTCTCGAAAATTTCTGTTGGTATAATATAACTGAGATTTGGAGTGAAACCCCCCCACCCATATAATTGCATTTATTTTTCTTAATTATTAATGCCGTACTGCTCGGCTCACCGGCATAAACATCAGGATATTCCTATCTCATCGCAAACCCATTATCGATATTCCACTCAGCTTAGATTTCTTTCATAGACCAAAGTGTTACACTTAGGCTAGTAACTGCATGCTTAAAATGTATTTGAAAAAAATATCCTTATTATATATTTAGTGTATTAAGCTGTATACATCTGCTNTTATTTTTCTTTTTAAAAAACATTTCTAAAATAAATGCCACTTTTCGCAAATTTTGTATTTTTAGGGCCTTTTGTGGCTTATGTCGCTATTTTATTTTGCCTTTTTTAATTTTTAGATCCTAAAACTACGTTCTCTGGCAATCCCATACGCATGTAGGCAAAATAAGGATATTTTCTATCGGTTTATCTTTCTCGAAAATTTCTGTTGGTATAATATAACTGAGATTTGGAGTGAAACCCCACCCATATAATTGCATTTATTTTTCTTAATTATTAATGTCGTACTGCTCGGCTCACCGGCATAAACATCAGGATATTCCTTTCTCATCGCAAACCCATTATCGATATTCCACTCAGCTCAGATTTCTTTCATAGACCAAAGTGTTACACTTAGGCTAGTTACTGCGTGCTTAAAATGTATTTGAAAAAATATCCTTATTATATATTTAGTGTATTAAGCTGTATACATCTGCTTAAATATTTACATATCAAACTTAGAATTCTTTATAGGCTCCAACATGAGAATACTTAAGTGAGAAATCATTACTCACAGATAAATGTACTTATATTTAGACGTGTATAAGCACATATTTTACACAACCACAACTACAAACACTCACATTCACATTCATGCACTTACTCGTATTTGCCTCGTAATCGCTTAGGTCAGCTTGCATCCTTGACCTAATTGTGCATTTATTGCCCGCCAGCGAATAGAAGGCAAAAGCAACAGCATNCTACTTATATTTAGACGTGTATAAGCACATATTTTACACAACCACAACTACAAACACTCACATTCACATTCATGCACTTACTCGTATTTGCCTCCATAATCGCTTAGGTCAGCTTGCATCCTTGACCCAATTGTGCATTTATTGCCCGCCAGCGA
Source organism: Rhagoletis zephyria (assembly GCF_001687245.7). NCBI lineage: Eukaryota > Metazoa > Arthropoda > Insecta > Diptera > Tephritidae > Rhagoletis > Rhagoletis zephyria. The sequence continues at coordinate 1,550 of NW_016188818.1, forward strand.
ATAGAAGGCAAAAGCAACAGCATTTAGATGCAGCAATATGTATCAGCAACGACAAGTCAATAAGGCGTTGAAGTGGGGTTAAAATATTGCAGAAGTCTAATTTCATATAAATATATGCATGTAGTATTTACAAACATCACGATAAGCTGTATAAAATCTGAGGTCAAATGTACTGCAACAATTGTTTATGAGTTTACTTATTTAGTATTGCATACGTAAGCGTGTGCATGTATGTATGTAAATAGCATCGGTTGGGAATACATAGTGCTGAGATAGAAATTTTTAATTTTAAACATAATAAAAATATGATCCGTTTTGAACACGAATTAAAAAAAGGAGGAGGTTCATTTTTCGACATGTATACATATTTGCTAATTTTGTGTTTGTTCGCGCATAACTCCATAGCGTGCGAACTGATTTAAATGATTCTTTGGCCTTGGATTAAGGACAGCCCCACAGTGGTGCCATTTAAATTTTTTTCAAAAAGGGTATTGGTACCGCCCAATTATGATTAACTAAATTTTATCGAAATTGGAAATATTTACAATATCCGCCCCTGGTGTAGCGGTCGTGGCAGTTCGCTAATTTATGCCATTTTTCATATTACTTAATTACTAGTTAAGTAAAAGAGCTATATGTAGAATATTTTTGCAAAAAATTGCAGCGAGTTTACTTCTATGTGCGCAGATTATTTGTGCGCTTTCCACTGTGGTATCGTATGAGAAGTAGGGCGAAGCNTTTACGAACATAACGATAAGCTGTATAAAATCTGAGGTCAAATGTACTGCAACAATTGTTTATGAGTTTACTTATTTAGTATTGCATAGTTCAGCAAAAAATGTTCTACGTAAGCCTGCGCATGTATGTATGTAAATAGCATCGGTTGGGAATACATAGTGCTGAGATAGAAATTTTTAATTTTAAACATAATAAAAATATGAGCCGTTTTGAACACGAATTAAAAAAAAAAGGAGGAGGTTCATTGTTCGACATGTATTATTTGTGCGCTTTCCACTGTGGTATCGTATGAGAAGTAGGGCGAAGCATTTGACCTTCTCGTATTTAACTTGGCGAGTGTAAGGTTGGGTGTATTACATTCGGACTATGATTAACCGTTCTATAATTTTGCAGCCCATCATTAAAATGCGCCGCGCCGCTGAGTAGCTGCAAAGGAAAAGAGGAGGAAGGGGTTACTGACAGCACATGGTCGGCGGGTGAGTTACACCCACCTTACGCTCCTTGTTGCAAATGTGCTTTGCAGAATAACTCAAGTCTGCTTGATTATTATAAGATATAAATTGTTTTTTTTTCCAGGTTTGTTATTATTAAACTTTATTTAGATTTAAAAAAAAAATGTTTCTGTTTCATGTTTTTTTTTCTTTATTTTATTACACTTTTGACCGCCACTGTACATATTTACGTATACTTATATGCTTCGATATACATATGTACATGTATAATTATAATGTAATTTATTAAGCCTAATTTAAGATGTTGTGTATTTGTGTGCATCTAATTTCAGATAATATCTCTATGTGTAGTACTTACAATAAATGTAGGCATTTGCGAAAAGTATGTTTCATCTTATAAATATGTAATTTAGTTAATTTTCTTGCGAGATTACTGTTGTGCATAGTTTCATAATAAAATTCAATTACTCTTTGAGAATGCTGCGTTCAGTCAGATGTTATTTAAGCTTAGAGTTTTGCTTCTTGCCTTTTTTCACTCCTACATATATATATTTTTTTGGTATCTTTAATTTCAAATAGATTTTGTACGCATGGGCGCCAAATGATAATTAAATACGCTGCACAATGGAAGATCCCCAAACAAATTGTGCCAAAAATTAATAAAGTTGCTCCAATTTTGCTAAAAGTTATAACGTGGAGTACTTTTGCCCAGGAATGAATAAATATGAAAAATGGTTGAATTTAGCGTACTACCACGCCCACTACACTAGGGGCGGATTATGCTAGGAAGACATAAATCTGAGAAATGATAAAAAATCGGTAAACTGCCACGCCCACCAGTCATCTGAATTCTTAATTCTAATAAGGCAAGGACTTCTAAACGATCATCCTAAATATCAAAAATTTCGTACAAGATCATTTTTTGCATAAAAAACCCGAAATATGAAAATTTGTGTGGTTTGACGACCAGCCACACCCTCTTTCCTTAGTGAAAGTGCTTCAAATAACAAATTTCAGCAAAATCGAGTTACGTTTACTTCATTTTCCTGCCAATGTGAAGTGTTCAGTCTATGGTTGAAATTTGTTAGAGTCAGCCGCTTAGTTGCATATTTCCACACATTTCGAAATCAGAACTTTCGGCCACTCTCAGACCACTGTGTCTTTTTTTATAACTTTAGCGAATTCTAAGTATCTTTTAGATTAATTATTAAATAGAATGAGGAATTAAATAATAAGAATTTTTAATTTTACGTATTTACTAACAAAATAAAGCACACCAAGTTAAAATTCAAGTATTTGGCACCAAGTTATTTTTACCGC
>NW_016188819.1:0-4058 GCF_001687245.7 Rhagoletis zephyria
GCAAAAGATTGACGGCCCTTTACGCATTGGCGTTGGCGTATAACGGCGGAGGCGATTTAACGATGACCTGCATAAGCTTTACAACGACATGGACATAGTGCAGCGAACTAAAATTCAACGGCTCTGCTGGCTAGGTCATGTCTTGCGAATGACGTTCCAGCTGTGAAAGTATTAAACGCTGTTCACCATGCTGTTAACAGAGGAAGAGGAAGGTCTCCCGCCTGCGTTGAAGAGACCATTTGGAGAAGGACTTAGCTTCACTTGACATTTCCAATATGCCTTCAGTTAGCACAGAAGAGAAATGACTGGCGTGCTGTTTGGGAATCGCTTAGGCCGTTACACTGCCAATGAAGAAAAAGAAGAATATACGCTGCCACATCCCATACAAAAAAGCTACGCTCAAAAAAAATATTAAATATAAACCTAACATCGTCTGGAAGACCAAATGCCAATGAGGTGACAGAAGGAAACAAATCTTATTTTGACACCTCTCTGTCTCAATAGTAGCTTACCCTATAAGTTACGATAGCAATAAAGAATAATAGGAGCAGCTAATATTTAATAAATTTGGATAGGTAACTATTCAATGGATTTTCTGAGTATCTTATACATAATTGATGTTGCGACAAGCCATACGTAATCTACTTTCATGGGCGTGCTTTTAATTTCTTTTTACTTCGAAGTTCCAGACGTGGATCCATGAACGTGACTTTTTTGCAGAGCCATCAGGAAACTGTTTTCGTAAAATCCGGTTTATTTATAAATGATAATAAAAGGAATCAATTTACTTACGTAAGTACATATTTATGTATGAAGGTAAGTACATATGTATATTGTATGTATGTATTCACATGAGTGCGTAAGCAATTAAATAAAACTTTGAACGAGTAATTACAATGGAAAATTATTATCAAAAACAAAAAAATAAAAATAAAACAAAAAAAAATCTTGAGGTACTTGGTAGTAGTATCATTCTGTTTTATTAAAATAATACGAAGTAAACACATACACAGTGAAAATTCACATGAGTCATTAAAAATATATTAAAAAATCTCCAAATGAAGCTATTGACAATATCGGTTTAGCTGTACGTACCCTGCAGGAAATGGGATCAGTTTGTAGCTAACTATCAACTAACTATCAGTCGAGTAGTGATAACTATTTATCAAATATTTTCTTTGGCCGTAACTAACTACTTTTGAAGGGCGATGACCGCAAAATAGTGACAACTGGTTTCCTCTGCATTGGAGGTCAACTAGCTTGTGGCTAACTACTTTTAGACTTAATACATCAATAACAAAAACAAAATATTTGTTTTGATTTTCAGTTTTTTCTTTATTTGCTTTATTTTATTATATTTCATATTTGTTTAGATATTCTGCTGTAGGTGATCCCATATTCGAACACCGTCAGACATAATTGATAAAAATGATAATATACAATTTTAATCTTCCTTTTATTTGTCCTGAATACGAAAAAAGAATCTGCGAAGTTCAAAAAAAAGTGTATAGAAAATAATTTTGTTGTTTTGAGGATTTTTAAATGGAAACTTGTAAAGAAAACAAACTTCCGATAACGTCTGCATGAATCCTGTACGACTTTACAACTAACTTAAAGTTAGTTTTGTCATAGCTAATTCAAACTTAGTTATTTATCTAACTCCCGCAAAAAAGCTAACTAGAAGTTGGTTATTTTAATCAATTGAATNCTTAGTTATTTATCTAACTCCCGCAAAAAAGCTAACTAGAAGTTGGTTATTTTAATCTATTGACAATTTTTTTTCTGCAGGGTACGTTACTGAATATGGATAAGAATTAATATTCTCCTTATTTGACACTAAACCGATTGATAACAAAAAACTTTGCCATCTCCATTGCGGAGTTCTCTTTGAAATATGTCTGTTTTCTACCTGGTACGGTCGGTACTATGTACGCTGTGATCGGTATTAAGTTGGTTTATCTTATAATTTGTGGAACGTTAGGATGGGGAAAAGTACACTAAGATTCCAAGGTAAGGGCATTTATTAATCAGAGAAAGTTGTTCTTAAAAGTTTGTAGATGGGACGTTCCAGCTCTTCGCTGTCGATTTTGAGCAGCTCCGGTGGATCAAAATGGAAAAAAAAATTGTGGGCGTAGTTAGAGATGCATGTTTAAATAATAATACTACTCGTTTGCCCTAAAGACGATAAAAAAATCGTACGCTGGTCTGTAGTTATCCAGCTTCCAAACTTAAATATGTATATGTTCCAACATACATATGTACGTATATTATTTTGTTCTTTAATATTTTAAAATGAATACGTAATATAAAATAATTCACTCAAACCACAATGCAAAGCCACCGTTCCAGTATAAAATACCCTTTAATGCAAAAACTCGAAAACTTATTAGATCATATATGTACATAAATAGTGGAAGGTAGAATACAAACAAAAAATTGCCATATCTATTTAAATTACCGCATGTGTATCTACATAAGAAATAATAATAAAACACAAATACTTAAGTGACCTCGATACGCTGCTTGCAGGTAGTAAGACACCGCAACAGCTGATGAATTGACAAGCGAACTCTCAAAAAAAGCAATTTCGGTTAAGTTGTTGCTAACCAAATACATACTATGTATATGTATGTATGCACATAAAAGCAAATAAAAAAATAGGGGAAAGGTGTGGAGCGCAAACTTTTTAAAAAGTATCTAAGCAAAAAAAAAAACGTCAATTAAGGCAGGTAACCAAGCATTTGGATTTTGGATGCTTAGTAAATAAAAATTAAAAAAAAAAATAAAAAACTTCTATTTAATTTTTAGCTTGCTATATAATTTTAGAATTGCGTATAACGCTTGTTTGCTGAAAAGGCTTATTTCAAAAAATTAAAAATTAGAGAAATACGACTTTGAAATTTTTTAGTCAGATTGCACGGGAAAGGCATGGTATTCAAACAAGGAATAATGTGGGAGGAAAGACCCAGTTGAAAACCGGCGCATTCACAAATTTAACTGCGAGTGTCAATAAAGCTACATTAATAGGACAAACAGANGAAAGGTGTGGAGCGCAAACTTTTTAAAAAGTATCTAAGCAAAAAAAAAACGTCAATTAAGGTAGGTAACCAAGCATTTGGATTTTGGATGGTTAGTAAATAAAAATTAAAAAAAAAACCTTCTATTTAATTTTTAGCTTGCTATATAATTTTAGAATTGCGTATAACGCTTGTTTGCTGAAAAAGTCTTATTTCAAAAAATAAAAAATTAGAGAAATACGACTTTGAAAATTTTTAGTCAGATTGCACGGGAAAGACATGGTATTCAAACAAGGAATAATGTGGGAGGAAAGACCCAGTTGAAAACCGGGGCATTCAAAAATTTAACTGCGAGTGTCAATAAAGCTACATTAATAGGACAAACAGGACGAAATATAAGAACGAGATACCGGGAGCCAATTAGGGATTATAACAAGACAGCATGAAAAATAGAGGCTACTACTTTTCAATCGAAAGAAAAGACGCCAACTAGAAAGAGAAACAAAGAAGCTTAAGATCAGGGACTTCTACCTGGTAGCATAAACAAGCCATGCAAATCCATCTAACTATCGAACACCGCAAACCTAAGAGGTTTAGAGAAAGTTATAGATAAACCACACCAACAAAAGTAAAAGACGAAGGACAAAGCCTAAGCCCGAAATGAAACGCAAAAAGTTTCACTTCCTTGAACATCAGAGCCACAAGTAGGTGCTCACAGGGAATTATTCTTTGTCCCCTTAACCAAACTACTGGAAAGTGTTAACGATGCTGTTGGGCATACGGACGACCTGGCAATTATTGTGAGAGGAAAATTCGGCAGGACTGTATCAGACTTTATGAGTGCAGCACTGCGCGTAGTATCAAACTGGTGTGTTAATGAGCGCTTCATTATAAACCCGCATAAGGCTATTCTGGTATCGTTTACAAAACGTACAAACCGAACCTTAGTTCGGTTACCCTTGGTGAAATTGTTCTTGAATACTCGGACGAAGTCAATTATATTGGGGTTACCCTAGATAAGAGACCAAGTTGGAATTATCA
>NW_016188820.1:0-4058 GCF_001687245.7 Rhagoletis zephyria
TCGATTTTGCCAGGGTTTGAAGTTTCAGACTTAACTGGCAAGGACTTTTCCCTTTTTGCCTTCCCTGAGTGCCTAATGCCCACCGACAACCGCCACCCAGGACTAAACTAAACTCAACTAGACAGTAGACTGACACCAGACTCCATTTGGCCTCTGCTGCTGCTGTTTTTGGCAACTAAAGTAACAACAACAGCAGCAACAATGACACTAGGCGACACTCCAAAAACAAAATTTTTTGCCAGAAAAAAACAGGCAGAGGACTATGTCAATATTAATTTGCTGCCGTCGTTGCAGTTGCAACCAAACTGGCGTTGATAATCAGCAGGCAATCTTCTGATTACACTGTCTGCCTAGTTGGAAGACAGGCAGCCGTGAGCCACTAAACAGCCGTGAGCCCTGTCTGTCTTGAAAATGAAAATGAACAGACGAGATGAAAATTGGCCAACATCTAAAAGAGAAGGCACAGCAATTCGCCTTCATGTACTGATAGTTGACTTTACTGACAGCCGCAGCAGCAGCAAGAGGCCAGGTCGAATTTCGCGCAAGAGCACGTAATTGGAGATCGAAAATTGAGGAGGAGGAAGAAGGAGAAAATTTGCTCTTTCCCCTCTCNCGTAATTGGAGATCGAAAATTGAGGAGGAGGAAGAAGAAGAAAATTTGCTCTTTCCCCCTCTTCTACTTTTGCCGCTGCCAGTGCCAATTTTTGATTCCTGATTCTCTCGATTCGATTTCCCCCACGTCAAGTAGTAGTAATCCGTCGAGGTTAGCACCAGACGAGTGTTAGGTGACAAGAGCTGACAGCAGCAGTGGCAGCAATGGCGGCATTCAAATAATTAATGCCAAAACAGAGCAAGGCAGTCAGAGGCACTCTAATCTTGCCCATTAGCACGACAAAATGGTCTACAAAATGGTTGAAGTGTTCTCGGTGTGTGTGTGTTCGACTACTACTACTACTGCTAACATATCAGCGATCACCGATGCCTGTCAACGACAGAGAGTTGAGGCAAAGGAGAAAAGGAGAGGCGATCACGAACAGAAAGGACGACAACGAGGAGGACAAACGAGGAGAACGTCGACGAGCTTAATCCGATCGGATCTTTGACTGGCGCTGATGCTGATGGCGGTTGAATTTTGGTGCCCAATTGGCTGCGCTGCAATGCTCCTGCCACCATCCTCAATGTCAGCCGTCACGAGGTGCTCTTTCCCTTACCATTCCTTTTTCTCTTTCCGCTGCATCACGTCAATTATTGATGGAAATGGAACTAATTATTGGAAGTAATGAGAGCTCAGCAGCAACAGCAGCAGCAGAAATCGATAGCTCTTTACTGCTACTGTTGGGCGCATTGTCAGGCAGATCGATTGTGACACAGGCACACACACAGGCAGTCACTAGAGCCCGGCTTTCCGTTCAGCACCTTCAGCAACAGCAGCAGAATTTTAGGTTGTCTGTCTGTCATTGAGAGTGACAGTGAGAAAGAGAAAGGGAGATGGCAATTCTGTTTGTTTAATCAGCACTAAGCTAACGGGTGACAATGAGGGAAAGGGAGAGAGAGAAAGAAGCTGAGAGCAATTTGTCCTGCCGCTGCACTTTATTCGCCCCCGAGAGTGCACTGTGAGTGCATCTNAGAGAGAGAGAAAGAAGCAGAGAGCAATTTGTCCTGCCGCTGCACTTTACTCGCCCCCGAGAGTGCACTGTGAGTGCATCGGCAGACGCAGCATCGAATGAATTAGGTGCAGCAGCAGCAGCTCCATCATCGCCCAAACACAATGCCCAGTGCACAGCTAGTGTCAGCCAAAATGAAAGAGAGAAAGAGTGGGAGACAGTCGATTTGATTAAGGCAGAATAGAAAAGAAAAAGAAGAAGAGAGAATGTCAGGAAATTGGCAATGGCAGGGAGTGGAGGGGGCAAAACTGGCTACTTTATTTACCCAATTTTTTGGGGTTTCGGTATTCAAGCGCAGACAGTGACAGAGAAAGAGAAAGAGAGAGTGTTGAGTGGAATACTCGCAGAGTAATTATCGCAGTGTCTGCCGCCGCCGCCGTCACCTAAACACACACAGACCAAATAGAGAAGAAGTTTCTGTCCACTTTTTTCCTTTTTTTTCCTTTCCTTTCCTTTCTTCTTCATTCTTTCCGCCGATGCCGACTATCAAAGGTTTTCGCTGACGTTGCTGCTGTTACTAGTGCCGCCCGATTAGAGACGAGTCAATTGGTANGAGAGAGTGTTGAGTGGAATACTCGCAGAGTAATTATCGCAGTGTCTGCCGCCGCCGCCGTCACCTAAACACACACAGACCAAATAGAGAAGAAGTTTCTGTCCACTTTTTTCCTTTTTTTCTTTTCCTTTCCTTTCTTCTTCGTTCTTTCCGCCGATGCCGACTATCAAAGGTTTTTGCTGACGTTGCTGCTGTTACTAGTGCCGCCCGATTAGAGACGAGTCAATTGGTGGTGGTGGTGGTGGCGACGGACGCCGTTTTTTGCTCGTCAACCAAGCTTTTCAGGCCAACAACAGGCAGGCAACATCGTTCAGACATCGTTTGGCAAACTAATTGTCACTGCACACACTGTTACAAACTCATTATGGCGCACACACAACGCGCCACCACTTAAGTGCCCACTTATGTTACTAGAAACAGCAGCGGCAAAGTTGAAAACGAACATAGTGAAGGCATCTCAGTCGATTGAAGCGTCAGCGGCAGCAGCGGCTGAAAACATGGAAATTACCAATAATAATTTGATAAAAAGCACTTTCTTTTTGGTTTTCTTTTTCTTCATGTACACACACACTGTTTTCTAATTTTGCTTTGTTTTTTGTTTTGTCTTGCTTGTCTGTAATTGTAAATTATTATTCTGCAAAAAGTGGCGTCTTCGTCGTGGCGGTGTTGGCGGCGGTGATCGGATATAAACTATAAAGGGAAATGAAAAAAGTATAAAATAATAAAAAGCAAAACATGTGTTTGCGGCGACAAAGGAGGTTGGCCGTTGGTGGAAAAGAAATCGAAATCGGGAAAAAGTGGAAAACAGCAGCAGCAGCAGCATTAAAAGATGAAGCAGGAAGAAAACGAGAGTCTTGCGTTTATTAATAATTTCAACTTATTTCCAAACTACTACTGCTGCAGTTGCTAAGCCCTCCTTTTCCTTTCTTCTGCTCTTTTAGCTATTAGTCTGAGCTAAACCGAGAACTGACCACTGGTAGTCTCTACCAAAATGGGATCGGTAATGATTTCGGTGCCAAAAAAACGAAAAAACCTAAGACTACCTTCTTCATTTTCTTTAGTTTTAAGTCTCGCCATCGTTAATGAACAACAATGGAAGAAAAAAAAGAGATGCCAGACAAACGAAATCAACTACAGCTGCAGCTGCAGTTTTTTTCCGGAACAAAAAAACCAAAGCTTAGGCGTTTATACGCGGAAGGAGGTTTTTAATTAACAACAAAAACAACAACTAAAAATGAGAAAAAAACAAACTTATCAAACACTGTATTTTTCACCACAACAATCTACCACTAGATTATTTTCTGGGGTTTCAATTCTCCATTTTCCGTCTTTGTTCAGCTGCCGGTCAGCTCACTAAGCAGTAACTAACCAACTGCTACTGCTTCTAGTTCGGTCAAGTAATAGTACCGTACTTCGTGTGGTAAAGCTAATAATGAGACACGAATGAATTGCCGATTAAGGAAGAGGAAAAGGAGAAAAAGGAAAAGGAGAAAGGCGTTAATAAAATTAGCCCTCACTCACCCTATCAAGGGCAAATTAGCAAACAGAGGCAGCAGCAGCATCATCATCATCGGTAGCATCAACCTCGATGACAGCAATAAAAAAGGGTGCGCATTAATAATTGAGGAGTGATGAGAAGGAGAAAGAGAGTTTGCCAATTCAGTAGTGTTTGTATGTCGACAAGGCCTAAATCTGCCCAGCCGTGTGATGTGCAATTCTTCTTCTGTGCCCCTCTTCTCTCTCATTAATAATCCACTAATTAGCAATTACAACGCAGCAGCAGTAGCTTCTGCTGTTCTGCTGTTTCTGTTTTCACAGAATAAGAAGAAAGGAAGGCTATT
>NW_016188821.1:0-4057 GCF_001687245.7 Rhagoletis zephyria
AAGTGATAAATGCGGGCCTTCATGTTGTGTATTTGTTTTACAAAATGCAATAACCCTCTGAGGATTGTTTGTTGTTTTAGTAAATTAATCTCTTAAATTGAGTCATAAGCGCATTTTATTATTCACGTTTTCCCCGTAAGCGTAACTAGTAAACGTTTCGGCATATATGTATGTATGTACGCTCATATTGCAAATTACGTATTGGTGGCTAGATATTTTTTATACGATCAGCTTCATTTAATAATGGCCGCTCACTTTTCTTCTAATATGACAATACGAAAGTATCATCATACATATAATTTTCACATAGAAGAATATCATAGCCCGCCATACTCGTATACTTTATTCACATAGATATGTATTAACATACGTATGGATATGTATACTTAAGCTGAAACACACTCATGCACAAAAGTTCTTATGTGCTCAAATAAAATTTTACTTTTGGCGTCATCGTCGACGCTACGTTTTGCATAATTCAAATTCAGACGGCACCAATGATTTTTTGGAAGTAGGCTAAAAACCCGCAGCGGTGCACAATAGAGAATGTAGATATTTTTGAAATTATGGAACTTTTTTTCCGAAGAGTATGATGAATTCCTGACCACATGAAGATCTTAATTGCTAAGTAATAAAAACAAAATTGAGATTTTATTAAAAAAAAAAAATTAAGTACTCTTATGTTTACAACGTCACATTCTAAAATCAATGGGAAACTTATTAAGGATACATATGTACATATCGTCACCTGAAATGGAAAAAGTTGTGACAATTTTTTTTTTCATAAAACGATGTGGGGAGTCTTAATTTGATGAAATCTATCATAGCAATCAAAAAGTGAATTTTGAATTTTTTATAAGTTACGACTTTTTGCATTTCAGGTGACGATATATGTATTTGACATTTTTATTATTATTTTAAGTAAATCCAATTCGATTGTAAAGAGTTTTCTCCTATATTTCTTAATCAAATTATATGATCAGATTTTTAAGCTGTTATAAAATGGACTTCTTTTGACGCTAGATGGTGCTGTTGGTCAATCGATTTTCGACTAACGGAAGTAATATCTCTTGCACTATTCTTGGAGTTCATATTTCAAACCAAAAAATAATCAATAAATTCGGTCAAGAAATCTAATATAGGTGAAGTATTCGAGCAGGAAGTGGTGAATAGATTCAACCTATGCCCTCTTTTCTTCTCTTAATTACTCGATGCCGACAAGGATAGCAGTTGTTGCAACGATTCGTTTACTTGGTGTTTATACAGTTTACTTGGGGTATACACAGGGCAATTTGGGGAAGACAATAGTAATACATTGACACTTTAATACTAAAATACATTAACACTTCTCTAATTGCATTTCTTCACTGTCTTTGATTTTTCGAAGAAGACAGGGAATTGGACAGGAATTTGCACAATTCGGTGACGTCTTGATTAATTTGCGAAAAAGAGGCAATACCTAATGACAGAATTAGGAAAATTTTGTCTTTGTCTGGACTAGGGATGTTGCGAATGTGGAATTTTAGACATCCGCGGATGCGAATATCTAACAGCTAATATCCGCGGATGCGAATGCGAATGGGATTGCGTATGTCAAGTATTTTTAAGAAACAATTAGAATCTAGCATAATGGCGAGCGCTTACAAGCCAAACTAGATATGTCAGGTTTTTCTAAAGCTTTTTAAAAAGAATCCTCCATTCTCATTCCTTTGGCCTTTTTCGAATTTGGGCAATCTGTAACTTCATCAACGTTTTTCGATTTAATCTCTGTAATTCATTTTGAATACTTTCTTCTGAGACTGGTTTGAAAAATTTGTGCTTATAGCGAGATAAATAAGTGGATATGAAAAATAAATAATTATTTTCTACGTTTTATCGGTGCATTTGCACATTATTCGCATTCGTAAAAGTTCCGCATTGATTATTGCGAATGCGAAAGCGAATGCGAAACCGAATGTTGAAATTAATGCGGTAGCTCCGCGGTTGCGAATGCGAATGCGAATATTCGCAACAACCCTGCTATGTACAGATAAACAGATTAACATTTCGTATTACTCATACGCCACGTTGATCAAATATCCATCTTCTTTTTAAACTTTGTGCACACAAATAATTGTAAACTGGGTTGATTTTAATGTTGGGTATTTCAATAGGACCGCCGCCATGGCTGAATGGTCAGAGGTGCGTACTACCACTCTGCGGTATCTGGGCTCGATCCCTGGACTGAGCAACATCTAAATTAGACAAAAAAAAACACAATTTCTAACAGTAATCGCCCACCAGCAGGCAATGGCAAATCTCCGACTGTCGTCTTTCTGCATTTCAAATAGTTTCTCATTAAAACCATTTGCCGTTCGGCGGCGTGTTATGCTTAATTCACAGACAACTTTTTGAACACGCTATTTGTCAAATTGGACGTTTCCTTACATATCAATTATCACTACTTTTTATAACAAAATGAAAGAAAAAAAGATTATAACGAAAAACATTTTTCTTTTCTTCTTTCTGCTGACGCTGTGTGTGTAAAAAGTGTCTTTTGCCAAAAATTTTGACAAAGTGAATTTTTGTATATATACTTTTTCAACAGCAGATTATTAATAACTAGGCTTTTGAAGTGAATGAAATTAGGACGGTTTTAAGTATGGAACACTTTGAAAATAAATCGTTAAGTACATTTCAGCAAAAAAAATAAAAATATTTCTTTAAATTTTGTATGCATATGTATGTATGTATAAGTATAGTTGTGGACTTTATTAAAACAACTTAAGTGACTTTAGAATGTTTGACTTTGAATTAAAAACTAATAAATTTCCCATAAAAAATTTAATAATTTTCTTAAGCTCCTATTAAAAGGTCAGCTTAAATATATTGTTTGGGAGCCCAACGAAATATTCCATGAACATTGAACGGGTTCAACACAGTTCTCTCAGTGTTGCCATTTTCTAGTATTTATCCCTAATTTTTGCTGCATTTCTTTAATATTTATTTAATGTATATTTATGACATTTAAATTTAGCATTCAAACAATTGTTAAATTAAATCGATATACATAAATTGCCGCGGTTATATTTTCGAGCGTATGTACAAAAATACATATTTGTGAATTTACACGAGCAATCTGTTCTATTATTTTTTTTTTTTATAATTTAAATATATTAGCGCGCCCGTCAATTTCACCGTTTTGCCCGGGATATCGACTTTTGTGAGTCACAATTCAATGGCGGCAGTTGCGACCACTGGCCGGCCAGACAGATCGAAAGAAAACAATGGGCCTTATGCATAAAAAGTGAGCTTAAGCTCAGACTCAATTTTTGCACTGAAAGGGTGAGCTCAAGCTCAAGAATTTGTACTGAAAATCGAGTCGGAGCTTAAGCTCACTTTTTATGCATGAGGCCCAATATGCCAAATTCTTTCCAACGGGTATGGTGAGAATGAATACATACACTTACATATATAGTATATGTATATGTATATATATTTATATTAGGCTGGTCCTTAGAATATCTACATCTAATAAATCTAAATAAATGCGTCCAAATAAATGCATCCACGAAAATTTCAAAATTAAAAAAAAGTTAAGGGTCGCTTCCAGGGCTTAAACATTTATTTCTTTTTTTTATCGCAAAAAATTAACAAAATTTTGACTTTAACCAGCTTTTGTAACTCAGCTGGTATATGAATAAGTTTCAATAATATGACAAATTTTTCAAATTTCAGTCAAAATTTGATAGAATTTTTGCTATTTAAAGAAAAAAATTTAAATCTTTCAAACCCGGTTAGTTTTTTTTTTAGACAGAATAAAATGAAGGGGCGCCTCAAGTAAAATTTAAATGTTGAGATTTTAAGGACCCTCCTAATACTAATACTAAGCCAGTTCTTTTGTGTATGCACTTCGAGTCAAATAATTCATTTTTCATTATGAAAAATTAAATCTTTTACACGACTTGAGTATAAGAATTAAAAATTTACACGCGATACTTTTGCTTATGCGACATTATAAATATTCACTTGTATTTTTATTTATGTATTTATATGTGTATGTTTGTACCGCCATACT
>NW_016188822.1:0-4057 GCF_001687245.7 Rhagoletis zephyria
GGGAAGGGGGCCGGGGGGCCGCGGCGTAGCGTGACGTGGTGTGCGCGCCAGTCGCGCGGGGTACACGCGGGGCGCTGGCGCGAGAGAGACGCGCGCGGTGTGGCGCGCTGACGCGGGCCGCCGCGAAGCTAAGCAAGTTTAATGTTTGAAAGAGAAATAATGTCAATTGATTTTATTTCGTTTTTAAAAAGGTAATAATGTCAATTGACTTTATTTCGCACCAGGGTGGGAAATAAAGTCAATTGACCTTATTTCCGTTGATCTTATTACCTGTCACCGAAAATGATATTGACATCATCGGGCTGAACCCAAGGACGTCAGCGCAGCATTTTCCAGTATTGGGAAAGAGTCAACAAAGGTAAATATATCTAGCAGTAAATGAAAACACAACAATGTATCTTCTGCCTCCTTGCCACTGTTGGCAAATATATCGTTGAAGTAATAAAATATTTCTACCTATGATTCAGCATAAGCATCGCCGATAAAACCAGATCAAGCCTAGCATAACTCTTACCAACAAGTGTCAGAGTGGGTTCTCGAAGAACAAAAATGAAGCGACGACGAACAAACTAGGAAGGCACCAGTGAAAAATCCCTCGAGCCGTCACCCATGCGCAAGTAACGAAAAAAAGGACGCTCACGAACATAGAGTAAGGACCAAGTGCAAAGGATCTGTCTGCACTTCGATGGAATAGCAGAAACAGCTTTGCGAAGTATACAGATAGATAGAGTTAAGAAAGATAAGTGCCTCTTATCTATCCATGACCTATTGACCCCTCGAATAATATTAGTTTTAATTTTTAATTTGCAGATTGCCATGGGTGTCCCAATTTTATCTCTTTGCTAGATTGGTATCTTTGTTAGATTGGCATCTTTCTTAGATAGCTAATTGCTCCTGCAGTTTCCTTCAATATTTCTATGTCCCGGAACCCATATATGCCTGACCTTGAAGATTGAGTTGTGTCACTTTTGAAGATCGTGTGCGTTATGAGCCTTAGTTATTTAACATTCATGTTCAAAGGAATCTCCACACTCAAGACGGCCAGCGGCGAAACCGTTTGTCTCCATATCAAATGATAGAAAATCGTACCACAATACATACATAATGAATTTCCACACCCGTGAAAATTAATGGGGAGACTCTAGAGAGCCTAAGTTTCTTTGTAAAGTGAATTACTTCAGTTTTCTTGGGATTTATTCCGAGTTTCCTATTCCCTGTCGAGTTCCTAAGCGCGACCATATTAGAGCACAAAATGCTTAAAGGCAATTGCCCGGTCGTCAGCATAAGCAGTAACGTAGAAACCCCTCTCTGTAGGGTAGGTAGCAAGGATTCCACAACCAAAATCCAGAGAAGAGAGAACCCTTTCCTGAGGGTTGCCTCTGACGAATTGTTTGCTTAGTTTGGTGTTGGCTAACCTAGCGGTTATCTTCCTTTTGATGGGTGTACACTCAATCAGAGCAGCAACGTTAGTGTCAACACCAAAGTCAGACTAATGGATCTAAAGTCGTTGGGACTTAGGGCCTCTCTGCCTTGGCTATGAAGGAGACATTCATCTCTCTTCAGTCTAGCGAAATACTGCCCATGTTAAGACAGCTTTTATAATCACATGGCCGCAATGAACGGGGAGATACTAACCCGTGATTGCTAAAACTCTGCCGAGTGAATGCCATCGAATCCCAGTGATTTGTAAGGACCAAAAGTTTTCCACTTTCACATTTGTAATCATCAGATTGCCTCCTATCATTAGCGAAGTCGGTATCCTCCACCAGCTGCTTGACTGAGAAGTAGGCATCTAGAAGGAGTCATCCATGTGTTACCTTGATCCTTAAGATAGCCCAGGTTGCATGGCGACTTGGAAAGAATTCTCTATTCCCTTGCAATAATTTTTCCAGGATTTACGTTGCTAACTACTTTTCCGCGTGTTTTCAAATCAGCCTTGTAGTCTTCCCAGTCTTCGGACGTTCCCGTGGATTTAGCCCTATTGAGCAGTGTCCTATTAGTTTCACGTAATGAGGGTGATTGTTTTCTCCACCAAGGTGGTTTTGTTTTTCGTCAGTGGCGAACAACCGGACATCCGGCTGTTGAAGTACCATTCATGGCTTTAGTAATATCATTAATCATTAGTTTGATTCTTTGAAACCAACACTTACAAATGAGGCTACCCAAGAGTTCTCCGTATTCCCTAAATATGGCTGACTTGTGCCATTTTTGCTTGCCTATAAACAAGGGCATTACCGGTTTTTTAATCAGCACTCTCGATTTGGGAGGCTAAATTAAATCACAAAGAAAATTTCACCCAATGACTTTTAATGCTAAGAAATAATTTAATATANCATTCATAGCTTTAGTAATATCATTAATCATTAGTTTGATTCTTTGAAACCAACACTTACAAATGAGGCTACCCAAGAGTTCTCCGTATTCCCTAAATATTACCGGTTTTTTTTTTATCAGCACTCTCGATTTGGGAGGCTAAATTAAATCACAAAGAAAATTTCACCCAATGACTTTTAATGCTAAGAAATAATTTAATATACAATTATTTTACGTTAAACTATATTTTATACAATCAAGCACGACCGCGATTAACGAACTCTCCCTGCTCCTGCAAATCGTCATAGAAGATGTGATCATTGAAAATTTCATCACGATGATAATAATTTTGAAAACCATGCACCTTTTCACCTCGTTGCAAATCTTTGTGTTCAGCAAAATACCTTTCAGCACCTTCCATAGGCAACTTTCGATCTCTGGAATGGAGCTTACTGAGTTTTTCGATGGCATCTTTGATGCCAAGATATTTAAGAACTGATGTTTTTGGTGCTAAAATGCTTTCCTTTTCAAATGTTTTGTTATGTCCATCATAGTCAGCGTATTCCTCTTCAGACTCTGATTGCGATTTGGCCTCTTCGCTTTCCATTGAAGTTTCAGCTTTCGAATCGACTGCACTGTTATCTGCTACTTTTTCGACAATTTCTCCTACATTTTCTTCCATATGCTCCGTGATTGGTTTCACTTTTGCCACAATATTTAATCTACCTCTTGCACTGGCCGTTCTTTGGTCCGGCGGTTTTACGCTTTGCAAAGGTGATTGTTGCACCAACGTTCGACTGTTGTCTTTTTTCACTATTCCCAAGTGTTCGGCATAGTATGANTGCGCATTGGTCTAATGACTATCATATATGGATGCGTGTTAGGTCTCTTCGTCAATTGCTTAGGATCGTCTCTATACTTTCTTGGCATTTCACTTTGGTATTTCACTTTTGTATGCAAAGGACTCTTTGTTGTATGAGTAGTTGTTGCATTCTTCATCTCTTCTCTGTAACTGTTAATAATCACACAGATGTCCATATTCTCTGGCGTTGGTATAGCACTGGTATTTTGGTATGGACACTGTAGAATGTGGTATTCTTGCGGAATATTATATTGCGCTGGCTTTATGGGTAACTTGTAGTAGGCATGTAGATTTCGCTCTACAATTATACCAAGTGCAATAGCCAGTTCCTGCAGCAAAGTGAAAATAATTCTTGTTTTGATGATGGTGAAATTCGTGTAGGCAGACATGAATACAAAGTTTCACTGCACATACAGTTTCGGGAGCAGGCAAGCAGAGGACTGAAATTGTCGCTTAGCGGTCTCTTATTTTTATAAGATTGCTTGCATTCATATTGGAATTTGTAATAATCCAACCAATTTATCTATGAGTGGAAATTGCATAATAATTTCCTCTTGCGGTTTTGCGATATTATATTTTCGTTGCCAATGTTAATAAAAAAAAAGTATAGGTAATCAGGCTTGGCATTGTTATTATCATTAATATTTATTTCAGCAGGGTTGCTGAGCTTTGTAGCACGATTATTTTTTTTAGGAAAAATGGCAAAATCAACAAAGTCCAAGCGGTAGAGGTTACAGCTGCTATTTAGGAGATCAGCACATCTCCTCATCAGACTTCTTTGTCTAAACTTCAGCAAGCATTGTTGGCATTCAATACTGCTTCAATTCAATGCGTACATCTCTACCAGAGGCTGCCAAACTTTTTTCCTCGCAGACAACTTTT